>NW_021772158.1:2821-16781 GCF_005508785.2 Acyrthosiphon pisum | reverse complement strand
CGTTTTCCGAAATCCAGGGTATCTCCGACTGGTTGTAGTTTTCTGCGTTAATACACTTATAAAAACACTTCGACTGGGCTAGTGACTGCGTATCTGGGTATCTGGGCCCATAACCTGTTGAAAGTGCAGCTTGACAGACTAACCGTTTTAGTATTAATATAAATGAATAACACGACAATATGATTATGTATAAGTATAATATATAATAACGTACAACTGGACAATTTAACGTGACTGTACACACACACACCGTATACGCACTGTACGACGGTGGCCGTGCAAGTGATTCTTACATGCTTCAAAGGCCCTATATATATGATTAGTTGAGGTCATCCCGTATCTGTATACAATATAGAAAGCGATAGTAAAAGTGTTACACAGCTATATCGTAACTTCATAAGTATCTATTAGAAAACGACATTGTACACGCACGTGTGTTTACATGGTTTGAATACTAATATTAATTGTATATTTCAACAATCTTGTCTGTTAAATTAAAAATCGCTTTGAATTTTTTTTATAAAATTACAGGGAGATTTGTTTCACTGTTAGGCATACATTCCTGATTAAACTTTTTTCATCTCCCCGTAAAAAGTGACTCAGAACACCCAACCATACATATTAGAATTTTTAGCTATACGGTGATCGAATGTGCTGCAAGGCGGACTTTCCTCCTTGAATTTTTTTCATCTCCCCGTAAAAAGTGACTCAGAACACCCAACCATACATATTAGAATTTTTAGCTATACGGTGATCGAATGTGCTGCAAGGCGGACTTTCCTCCTTGAATTTTTTTCATCTCCCCGTAAAAAGTGACTCAGAACACCCAAATTACTACTACTATTTTGCAATGACAAGTGACAAAAAAATGTACTATCCTACTGATGGTGAACATTACATAAATATTGAAAATGAATGTGAATTTAGATTAGGTCGAAATGGCCAAATCCCACTAGGTACAATATCTATATACATTTGATTTTTGAAAATTAAGGCAGTTTTTACCTGTTTAAATATTATAATAATTTTATTTGTCTAATTAAAAATAATTAAAAATTAAAAATAGTTAGTTTTTTGTATTTTTAACATTTTTGTTTAGATTTTTTGTAATTTTTAACAGGAAAATACAAGGTCGGTTTTTTTTTGTAATGTTTTTCAATGTAATTTTAGATGTTTTTTATGTTATTTATGCTTTTTTAATGTTTTTTATTCTTTTTTTAAAGATTTTTTTAAGGTTTTTTTTGTAATATAAAAAGTGTGCTATATGTACCCCTTTACTACTAATATACATTATTTTATAACTAGTAGATAGCTTACAAAGTATATGCAATTTTTCTAGAATAAAAAAAAAAATGGAGTCATCGCTAGTACGGGAAAGAATCAACAACATCTTACAACAACGTGAGGAAAACAACCGCAGCATGAGCGAAGTAAAATTCAATTTCAGAAAAAATCTGAAAGATATTAACATGAAAATAGCGAAAGCGAGTTTAAAAACAATAAAGGAAAATTAATAGAAGAAAAAGAAAAAATATTAAATAATTATAAAAGTTCATTATACATTGAGTTTCTTTGCGAAAAAAGTATTCAAAGAGGGCTCAGCGATTTGTATGAACAATTAGATAATATATAATATATATATATATAATTAATATATTATAGTTAATATTTTTTCTAGTTTTTTTATTCAAAAATAAAATGGCTTATTAATAAATTATTTTGTTATTATTTATTATTTTATCTTATAATTATATATCGAACGATATTGTAATAAATTATAATCTATACCGTCTCTGTGTATATAGTTTATCTGTTGAAGGTTAATAAATGTTTTAATATTCAATACTGACTATGTTTGATAATCGTTCAAATAAAACTTATTTAATAAAAATGTTAGGAAAAGTGGTTTAGATTTAAAAAACGTACCAATTTTCTAACAGAATGAGTGCATAAACAATGTAACAGTATTAACAGTTAGTTTTAAAATTCTATGTAATTTTCAGAATCATGAACTCAGATATAAACATAATTAAAAGCAGAATTCTAGCAGTAGAACAGCAGGTGCGTGCAAATAAACGCTATTGTATCGAGCAACGGAAAGCTTTTCGAAAAGTTTTTGTAGACATTTATAATAGTATGAAGAAACATTTAATTTTAAAAAATGAATTGATAAATGAGCATAATAGATTCCAAAACTATTCAAGTGAATGTAAAGCAGATCTTCAGTGTCAGTTAACAGAGCTAAACAATCGGTTAAGAGAATTAGAATCTGAATAATTTTTTGATTATATTAACCAACTCTTTTTTTCTTTGTAATAATTTAGAATTAATAATATTATTATATTTTGAAAAAATATTCTAAATTAGACGAATGATCGTTGAATATATGTCGTAAATTTGTATCATCTTGTTTCATTATTATTAAGAAGTTTGCGTTATCTCTTACTAGCTGTTTTGTTATTTTAGAATATGTCTGTGTTAATAAAATACAGAGCTAGCACCTGAATGTCTGCCCATGCTAAAGTATTCTCTGATTACGGATTGTGAACCACATACCACATCATCAAAAATGATAATAGAACTTTTCTTGGTTAAGTTTGTTGCATAGTAACTGACTAAATGTTTTAAATAATATCTTGTCTGTTTAATTAAAAATCGTTTAGAATTTTTTCTATAAAATTACAGGGAGATTTGTTTCACTGTTAGGCATACATTCCTGGTTAAACTTTTTTCATCTCCCCGTAAAAAGTGACTCAGAACACCCAACCATACATATTAGAATTTTTAGCTATACGGTAATCGAATGTGCTGCAAGGGGGGCTTTCCTCCTTAAACTTTTTTCATCTCCCCGTAAAAAGTGACTCAGAACACCCAACCATACATATTAGAATTTTGAGCTATACGGTAATCGAATGTGCTGCAAGGGGGGCTTTCCCACTTAAACTTTTTTCATCTCCCCGTAAAAAGTGCCTCAGAACACCCAAATTACTACTACTATTTTGCAATGACAAGTGACAAAAAAATGTACTATCCTACTGATGGTGAACATTACATAAATATTGAAAATGAATGTGAATTTAGATTAGGTCGAAATGGCCAAATCCCACTTGGTACAATATTTATATGTATTTATTCAATAGGCGAAATTGAAAATTTATTAAATTCATTCGGAGCTAAATTTGTGGCTAATTTTCCTAAAATAAATCTTGAAATAAATAAAAATGTATTAAAAATAACTGCTTCAATTGGTCTGTGCTTTGATGAATATTTATCAAATTGTTTAGGTTTTGATTTTATAAAACATATGATCCCTATTAATAAAACATGGCCTAAAGGGAAAGAAATAGAATTAGGCGTTGAGTATACACCACCAGATATTGCTTATACAGGAATAGGAATAAAAACTCCAAAATTTTACACTCAAGGTTTTTTAAAAAACATAAATGGCAGTATTGAAACAGAAAATAGCAAAACTATAATAGGAAAGAAAAATTATAGGTACTATTGATCAATTAAATAAAATACTACCATCAAATATAAAAATAATACAGACAAATAACTATATTACAATTAAATCTAGTGTTTATTATGTAATGGATGAAAATTTAAAATCAAGCTTAGGATTAGGTAATATATATAGTTATAAACATATTGGTTCAGATATTATATTCAGTAATTATTTTGAAAATAAATTTATTGAAGTACACTGTAATATAATTGAAAAATCCATTTCTAACCATAAAATAGAGCAATATTTGCATACATACGGTGATATTTTATGTGTTATTAAATGTGATACGCATGGTCATTATATAACTAATGATGTTAAATATATTTCTATAAATAGAATAAAATTTAAATATATTGAACTATTTATCACAGATCAAGATGGTATTAAAATAATATGTGATAATTTTGTTGCATATTTAATTCTAAAAACATAGATGGATATCTAGGGAACAGGATGAACGTCAAAAATAGACATGAATTACAAAATAATGAATCAGATTCTAGAACATAACAAATTCTATAAAATTATGCATTTTTTATATTGTTATAACAATAAAATTAAAGAATTAAAATTAAACGAAAATATTGTCAGATTGGATTGTTATGAGAATGAAATTATATTAATAAATATATATGAATTAAACTCTATAAAATTAATTTTTTGATATCTAAAATCGTGACCGGTTTTTCCGGTCACGATTTTATTATCATTTTTATTTATAAAATTCAATTATAAATAAAAAATTTGCAAAATAACTGTGTTGTACAGACATCCAACGGTGGCCACCTCTCACACTTTATGAAACACATTATTATTAAGAAGTTTGCGTTATCTCTTACTAGCTGTTTTGTTATTTTAGAATATGTCTGTGTTAATAAAATACAGAGCTAGCACCTGAATGTCTGCCCATGCTAAAGTATTCTCTGATTACGGATTGTGAACCACATACCACATCATCAAAAATGATAATAGAACTTTTCTTGGTTAAGTTTGGTTTTATAACCTTATCAGCGCTTGTAAATATGAAAAAATTAGCACCTTTTATATCATCTATTATTTTTTTCAGTAAGACATATTTTTCCTGATTAGAGGTTTTCGAGTATAAATAAATATTTTCAAATCTTAACCCGTCTGCATGTGTGATCAGGTTATACATTATATTTGTTTTTCCTGAGCCTCTGGGACCAACTAGTATAGCACGTATAGTATCAGGGAATAACGAACCATGTCTTGATGGTTTTTTTACTACCTGAACATCTACATTTATTACATCTAATTTATCTTTCTGTTCAATCAAATTCATATTATTTTCATATAAATACTATAGATTTTTTAATTTTATAGCCAGTTTAGATGGCCTGTTCAACTCATAAGTACAATTCAAACAAGACTTGCAAAGGATATGTAAACTCCCTTATAAATAGTCTCCTGTTCGAAGCCCATGTTTTAGGAAATCAGTATTGTGGTCCTGGCACGAAATTTAAAAAGAGGTTAGATCGTGGTGATAAAGGAATAAACCCATTGGATGCTGCTTGTCGTGATCACGATATTGTGTATGCAACGAGTAAAAATTTAGACGATAGACATAAAGCTGATAAAGTGTTAGAAAATCGTGCTTGGGAAAGATTTAAAGCAAAAGATACACCTAGAAAAGAGAAATTAGTTGCGTACGCAGTAACAAACGCAATGAAAGCTAAAAGAAAAATAGGTATGGGTTGTAAACGGAAACGTGCTATAAAAACAAATGGTATACTAGCAGCGAAAAAAAAAAGAATCTCAAAAAAAAATAATGGCGGTAAAAGGTTGATTTTAGTACCGAGACAATCAGGAGGTGCAATTCCCTTAATACCTATATTTGCAGGATTGTCAGCACTTGGTATGTCTGGAGGTGCTAGTGTGTATAATGCGGTTCAAAATTCAAAAAGAAAAAAAGGCAGTGGTTTGAAATCAAGCAAGAATAGGTTAAGAAAAAAAAACTGATGATCACGCTACCTGACACATTGCTTTCGTTTCAAGATATTATAAAATATGTTCGAAAGTTGAAAATCAATCATTTCCGTGGTGTCTTTTCACGTGATAACTTACCTAAAAAACCGCATACGATTGAATGTGGTACATTAAACTTGGATATATCTTCAGGCGACGGAAGCCATTGGGTAGCGTTTTATAAAAATAAGGACAAAGTTGTATATTTTGATAGTTTTGGTAATTTACCACCACCAATTGAATTACAACATTATTTCAGACAGTTTAAAATAGTATACAACTATTCCAACTATCAAGACTTCAATACATTCAACTGTGGTCATTTATGTCTTGAATTTTTACAATGCATGAATCTATTACATTAAGTTTGACTGGAAATTCAACTGTGTTGTCAGCAAATTATTTTCCATCTCTAAACGTTTACGAGGATTCAGAAATAGCTTTGTTATCTTTGTAAACGTTCAATTCATTTCCAAATATTATAAATGGAACTAATAACTGACTGAAAATAGAAACAATTCCTTCAAAGAGAAAAAAAAATTGACTTTCACGTTTTTGAATTTTGTTTGGAAGACGGATGCTATGAAATAGAAGATATTAAAAATTATATGGCAAAAGAGTTATCCCAAGTTAATAAAGTCTACGGAACACAGCTAACATTCAGTGTACGTATTGATCCTGTCGATTTTAAAACGTATATACAATGTAATGGAATACTTCGATTTAAAACTTCATATAGTATAGCACCTGTTTTTGGGTTTAAAAATAAAGATTGTGGACCGTTTCGATCGTCGATCGGATAAAGCTGTAAATTTAAACACAATAAATTCTATAAAAGTAATGTGTAATATAGCACATGGATCATTCAACAACCAACTTCAAAGTCAATTGATATATGAGTTTTTCCCTAGTGGGAGAACAGGAACAGGGGTTCTTCAATCTCCGGTAAACCTTATATATTACAGTTTAAACAAAACAGACATTAATTCAGTTACTGTTCAGTTAGTTGACCAAAACAATAATCCAATTTGCAATTTTAACGAGACGTTAACAGTTGTTCTGCATATTAAACGTCACGGATCTCTTCATTAAATTTATATCTTAGATTTTGTAATGTATGAGTCAGTTACTTTAAGTTTAACTGGGAATGCTACCATATTATCTGTAAATTATTTTCTGCCTATAAACCTTTACGAGGACTCAGAAATAACTTTGTTATGTTTACAGTCATTTAATTCATTCCCAAATATTAATTAAAATAATAATACATTTTCTATACAAGTTACCAATAAAAATTTAACCTTAAATTTTCCTTTTTTTAAAAAAAAATTCCTATATTCTTTCGTATATATTTTCCATAATACTTATATTTTATTCTTACTAAAATATTACTTCAACTATCGCGTGCTTTTATCTTATTTACTGCAGGTCCAGATCAGCAATAAACTATTCAATCAAAGTGTATTTCTTATCTAGTTCAACATTAAAATGATTTTACTATACTGTATCATTGTATTTATTTTTTATCCTGCTAATTGAATCCCTTGCGCTCATTGTGCTATTTAATCAAAGTATCAATTCACGCTATTGACTAAATCAACAAGACTTTTATTCGTATAGTTTTCTTATAGAGATTATTTTAGCCATTTGATCTGTTAATGATCACGTTCAAGGTTCCGATAT
The DNA here is from genome assembly GCF_005508785.2 of Acyrthosiphon pisum. Lineage (NCBI taxonomy): Eukaryota > Metazoa > Arthropoda > Insecta > Hemiptera > Aphididae > Acyrthosiphon > Acyrthosiphon pisum. Next base: position 9,601 of record NW_021772158.1, on the reverse strand, counting down.
ATATGCATAACTCTTAAACAAAACACCAACCGATCAAATGTCCCTATTTTTTTTTTCTTTCGAGTGTTTAATCTGTCCGGTATATAGTAACGGACCACTGCTCAAAATGTAGTAATATTAGATCACATGACTCACTATTATACGCCTTACCGATTTCTAATCTTATTTTCATGTTTTTATTATAGTCTGCAATCAAATTCATTCAAATTATTTTTTATATTTTTATTTACAACTCGTTACTAGTGTTATCTATGTTATTTCCTGTTCTCTCTTTCTCTTTGTTAGATAAGCTGTTATTTCATTATTATGCGGACAACACAGTTTGCTAAAATGCAATTACTATAGTAGTATTGTTTTCTAAAAATTAGACATTCAGATCAATTAATTTACTAACATGTATGATAAGTTGCCTCATTTCCTTACTTTAATTAAAATGTTTTATTAAATTGGCGTATCCTTGTTTTCCTACCATTTTGTTGAAAACACATTTTGTAAGTCTTACGTCCGTTTTCGGATCATGAGCGTACGTCATTCTATGTTTTTTCGTACAAAGTACACTATATGGTTCCTCCAAATTTAATAGCCTACCATTTTTTTGAAATGACCCTATATCATATTCAAATATTATCTCTTTTGTTCTTAATTTTTCAAATTGTACTGTAAATTCTTGCGTGAGACCCTTATCAGAACACGTTATATTTAAAATTTCGAGTTTCTCTATGTTCAACCTTTTTAAAACAATTCTGTCGGAATGTCCATTCCACAATACTACTACTTTAATTTTATTCCTACTTGTTATGTAATTCTCTATAAATTCTGGTGTTTAGTTATTTAAATTTGAATTCAAACTTTTATCTAATTGTAATACACAAGCCGTCCGGAGCATCTCTTTACATCTGAAGATCCACTTGATTTCCTTCTTTGCCAACAGTATTTTAATAATTCACGAACTTTCATTACTATTACTTGTTCATGAAGTGGTGAGAGTAGCGGTTTTACTTCAAGCTTCCGAATTTTGCATTTGTCCAAACTGTTTGATATGGCTCCAGATATCAGAACCATACTTGTTCTATTTATCATAGAAAACTCAAATTCCATGATGACGAATTTGACTTCCCTTCTAATTCAAATTGGTTAATGCATTTAAACATAATTAATAATATTCTTATTTATTTTATACATGATTAATCCACTAATTCATGTTATATATTATTTACTATTAATATAAATTTTATTCTAGTTTTGTTAATAATTATTTATTATTTATGTTTTTTTATTACATATTATTATTATATATTTTTATAACTATTTTATTGGGGGTGGTACATCTCCCCCCCACCATGTTCTATTCCGTCCACTTTATTTATTCTTGGTTCTCTTTTAGCATTTCCTGCATAAAATCTACTTTTTCGAATGGGTACCTTTTCATATTGCGGTTGCCTCAACGTAGTTAACGTACGTTATATATATAAAAATCACTAACATTATTGATAATAGGTACTATTAATCCCAATGCTAGATATAATAAATAATTACGCGTATCGTTTACAGTTTCCTGTATCGCCTGTTTCATTATTTTGTTATCTATTTTGTTCTGAATATAATCTAGCGAATGTGCTATCTCGTGAATTTTTTCTAATTTATGTGCGTCTTGTTTAATTATTAATTTAGGTAGATTTACATCTTTGATTTTATTAGGTATTGTGTATTTTATATCTCCCACTCCTATTTCAGGTATGAAATTTACGTAATATATAGATTTTATATCCTGTGTAGGACTTAATATTATATGGTTCCATATGCCCTACATTCCGGATTTATTGAAATTAATCCTTGGTTTTTATTTTTTATATAAAAATGTATATGTATTGTCTCGACATGTTATTGTTAATGTTTCGCCCTTTGTCGTATATATCCAAGTATACTTTAACTTATAGAAAATATCTTTCATAAGTACTAGTACTCCTGCTTCACATGTTTTTGGTAATACGTCTGGATTTTTAAATAACGATATTTCACATGGATTTCTACTACTCGAATGAACAACGGGTGAAAACTTAGAACATATTGTGAATATTTCGGTTTCTTTACAACTTAACAGTTGTGTCTCAGTAAAAGTTGTGTACTCTTCCCGATTTTTTGTAATTCCTACATATTGGAATTCTGGTTTAAGAATAATACCTACTATGTCTTTTATTTACTACTCCGTTCATACGTGTTTCTACCGGTTGAGGTATTGGAAGTATCCTATACAATGTAAGCTCTAATTCCGTTACCAATGGTATTTTTATCACAAAAACTATTTGGTTTTCTTTATAAAATACGGCCATTTTTGTCATTTTACTTAATTCGTATATTTCGTTCGGGTTAGTTCCCGTAGGTAAATTCAAATTAATTGGTAAATTTAATTTAATTTGTGTTAAATGATTTGCCAATTCGCGCCTGATCATTAATCTAGGATGTATTACTCCCGTCCTTGCCGCTGTTATGATAGCACTTTTAGATTGTGTTTCCATCGAATATTAAACTAATAACGCTGTAAATATACCTACCATGTATTTTATTCGATAAAACTGACACTTCCATACTATTTGTTTTATTAATTAACTGTCCTATCGTTCCTTGTTTATCTATCAATCCGTGTATAACCTATTTACTTCCCCCGACGTTGTACTTAAGTATATGTAACATACGTTCATTAGTTTTTCTATTTTACCTATTTCCTCTACCTACTATTTTGCACACTCCTTGTCGCATACCCCGAATACTGTTTTCATTGCTGAACCCACAAAATTTATTAACCCGTCTTTTCCTACTTGGGAAAGTGGTTGTTTCTCCCGACTGCTCGGTGTATCTACCTATTGATTCGTACATTTTTTTGCGCTGTAACGAAATTTCTTGAAACATTACTTTAAAAATATCGTCTAATCTAGAACACATTTCGTATGCCGTTACGTTAATTTTACAAATGTTAACCGTTATACTTATTTCCGTATTTAATTTTTCATGCCTACCGTCGTAATTTTGCAATGGCAAATACGTTATTAATTGCCAGGTAGCTCCTGTCAATCTTACAGTTCCGTAATTTTCATAATACATCATTGTTCGATTTTTAAATTTTTCCACCTTTTAAGGAAGTTGAATTTGAATTGCTGTTATTAAATAAAACCTAAAATAATATACACATATATTAGCTTCCAAATTTATGGAAATTAGCTCTAACATGCTATATTATCGTAATGCCTTATACATTTCATTCACTTATTTTCATTCGGTCAAGTACATACAAGACCTTGCGATCAACTAACGGTGTTCCCGCCATGTGTTCGAAAATTACCAATTCGCAATATAATTTTATTGACAGCGAGTCTCGGTGGTTGCCTGTTCGATTAGAATTTATTTTTTAAAAATATTTTATCAGAAATTGCATACGTTGGAGTCCAAAAATAAAAGTTTGGTGGAAGAAAATCAAATACTTGAGAATGAAATTGATAAATATATAGAAGAAGCAGGATCCGCAGAGTTACAAATAGTAAATCATTTTAAGTTAATTATTCATATAAAGAACAATTTTTAGGAAGTTTAATTAGGGTCACTCACATGTGCTGATTTTCATTATAAATGTACAATATAACATAATATTAGTAAATAATTATATTTACTATAGGGACAGTTGAAAACGAACATTAAAAAGTTAAATAACTCAATGGAAAATAAAGTGTCTGAAAATGATTATTTGAAGGTCGCAATAACGAAATTGGTAAGATCAATTTATTTAACACGAAATCTGTGGTAATATAATAAATAATACTGCACACAGGAAGAGGAAAGCTTAAAAATGGTGACAATAAACCAAATTGAGCAATTATTGGACACCAAATTGGCTAAACTGGAAAATAGTATTGTCAAAGGCTTAAATCCAACTGTTGTAACCTCGGACGAAAGCCAACAACAAAAATCGCCGATTGCGATTGAAAAACCTCGTAATGCAGTCACACCAGGTATTCAATCTTCAGAAGATTTTTCCTCTTCACCCAATCTCCTTTTTTCAGCAGCTCCTTCTTTTCCGGTTGAATCGTTTAATAAGGAACGCACCGATCTACAGAAAAGACAGGTACATAATTTAAATAATAATAACTACAACTGTCAATTACACATTTACTGTTTAAAAACAAAAAGTTCAGAATTCAGAATTGATTATTTAAAATGTATACTTACATAACATTTAATTTATTGCACAGAATGGTGGTGTCCAGTGCACTCGGACTTTGGACTTTTAGTCAAAAAAGTGAAACCGACATCAGCTAATGATCAAGTATTGATTCAACGAGCCAAGTCGCGTTTTGCTTATTGGACGAGAGGAAACATGGTAATATTTTGGTGGTCCATGATTCAAATATTCAATGTACAACAGACAATAATGAATAATTTTCTATAACAGGTTCGATGTTGCACTCTAGACCGAAAACGCCAAACACAACCAACAACATATGAGTTGCCATCTTGTTGGCCTACAGTATTGGAAAGTGATGTAGATGAATTAAGCAATGTATTTTCAAAATTCTAAGATTTTTAAGTTAAAAATAAAAACAAAAATCTAAACAGTAAGCACTGAATACGACTTCGAACTTATTAATCCTACCATCCTACACGCTATTGGCAAAATTAATTTTAGTTATTTTGGTATTCTATGGTATTATCAAAAGTAATAACCTTTATTCTATGGTCATTGGTAATAACCAATTATGCATACAGATATTATAAATTAATATAATCATGGAAAAAATCATGTACTATAACTAAAATAATCAATTAGATTACCTACTGATAATAAAATTATTAAAAAACTGTATTTTCAATGATAAATGAGTGCAGTAACAATTAATAATAAATTAACAATTAACAATATATGATATAATAACCATATTTAATAATGGACCATAATGGCATAATATTAACAATAAATTAACTTAATAGGTAACTTATTTTTTTTTTTTTATACATATAATATACATATAACTATGTATAGCTTTGGTAGATTTAACTAATACAAAATAATGTGTTAATTATTATTATAGATTTAATATATCTATTTTATGCTGTTTACCTTTTGGATACTTTGAACATGTAAATGCCTATTAGGATTTAAGTTTTTTAGTGATAATTTTTTTTTTTTTTAACAAATCAAATATTGTACCTCTTCTCATATAAAATATCATTTGAGCAAATGCACATTGAATAAAAAAGTTAGACAAGTACATAACACTATGGTAGGTACATATGTTTATTACAAATCTGGAAATACAATACTCTGAACTAATTTAATATTAAGTATAAGTACAACTCTTTTTTTGATGTTTGCAATTTCAATTTAATACATTTACAATTTCAAATCAAATATTAGTATAATATAAATAATTCACCATACATCGCTTCAATAGTTGTAATATACTTTGTAGGACTAGGTCTTTTTGACCAATCACATGAATTTAATCAATATGTAGGTATTTAAATAACAATGACAAACATCCAAATATACATATAGGGCACTGATCAACTTATATAATTATATTTTATGTAAAAAAAAAAAAATATTTTCAATGTCGTGAACAATGTAGTGATTCAAGGACATACATTTGAAAAAGTGCGTCAATTTACATATCTGGGAACCTCTATCAGTGGTAATAACGACTGGTCCATCGAATTAAACACCCGAATCATCAAAGCAGAAAAGGCATAATTTTCGCTAACCAAATACCTAAAATCTAAACTGTTTTCTAGAAAAACCAAAGTACACCTTTACACGGCGATAATTAGACCAACACTAACATATGGATGTGAGGTATGGCCTTTAACAAACAAAATGGAACAAAAACTAATGTCGTTCGAAAACAAAATATTTAGAATCATCTGCGGCCCTGTATACGACAACGACCTGGGGTGCTGGCGCAGAAGAACAAATAAAGAGATCCGAGACCTGACAGGAGTACCAAAGATAATCAACTTTGTAAAAGCACAAAGAATAAAATGGTTTGGGCACGTGATGAGAAGGTCAAACTCTGATTACCTCAAAGCGGCGGCCGAATGGAAACCCACGGTGAAGAGACCAAGAGGACGTCCAAAGAAGCGATGGATAGATGGTATAAAGCAGGATTTAGAGAAACTAGGGATATCAAATTGGGAAGAAAAGGTACAAAATCGGGAAGAGTGGAGGGAGTTGTCGGTGGCGGCAAAAACTCTTGAAGAGTTGTGATGCCAATGAAGAAGAATGTCGTGAACAAGGTTTGAGACCATTAGCACAACTAGAGGGTGCAAACGGGTCTTTAGCACCTCTTGTTTTTTTAGATTTAACTATCATTATTATAGTGAAATACCCTCAATTTAATGTTTTTAAAATATGAAATATTATAGCACCCCGCGTTTTAAATTTTTTAATATATATTTTCTACTTTAATATGATGCAAGTGATAGGTAACCACTAACAAAAACTAGGGAGAGAATAACCATTTTTTAGATTGCTTTATTTTGATTATTTAAATATTTTTTTAAGCGTTTGATTTGATGATTTTAGGTTCTGTTTAGCCCTGAACCCTGTTCACGGCAAAATTCCTCACATATTATACTGATATTATTATGAACCATTAAACAATTTTACTTTAATAAGCCTAGGACTATGAAAAACCTATTTCAAAATGATGATACAGTTTAATCTAAATGTTCGTTTTGCAGTTAATATGCAAAATATGAGTAAAGATAAAACATGTATTCAAAAAATTAAAA
>NW_021772158.1:1404-2771 GCF_005508785.2 Acyrthosiphon pisum | reverse complement strand
ATTAACCTAACCAAATGTGACTCACGTAAAAACAGTAATATAATATCAAGTATCTACTACATGGTATGTTAAATATTTAATTGTTAACCACACAATCGAGCCTATGTCTGACGATTTAGGTGTATTGCTCAATAAAGCATATTATTAAAGCAATAGCCGTAGATGTCAATTAAATATTATTATTTATCAATTGTCAATTTATTGCTCATGATTAACCCTACCTACCTATAGTATATATTAATAATAATATATTGTAATACACTCCATAAATCTACCTACATAAGAAACATCAAACATCATATCATTATACACTTTAGAGACCTTACTGAAATATATGTAGTATATGTAATATTAGTTTATTAATATTGTATTATATGGTATCTGCGGCAGTATTTGAATCCTACATCAAATGTATATTTACCAACATTACCTATACATTACCTCACCTAAAAACTGTAATATATTAGGTACTACATAGTATACGTGTAGCTTAGATATATTCAAGTATAAAAGAACCATTCCATATCCAACCCATGTACAATAATAAAATGTATCATATTTATTAAATATTTTAATACTCTCATAATTAAACCTATATGTATATCAAATAGTATACAGTCATATCATTATACAATTTAATTGCCGGTCTTTAGAATATGTAGCAGTATTTTAACCTAACCAAATGTGACTCACCTAAAAACAGTAATATAATATCAAGTACCTACTACATGGTATGTTAAATATTTAATTGTTAACCACACAATCGAGCCTATGTCTGACGATTTAGGTGTATTGCTCAATAAAGCATATTATTAAAGCAATAGCCGTGGATGTCAATTAAATATTATTATTTATCAATTGTCAATTTATTGCTCATGATTAACCCTACCTACCTATAGTATATATTAATAATAATATATTGTAATACACTCCATAAATCTACCTACATAAGAAACATCAAACATCATATCATTATACACTTTAGAGACCTTACTGAAATATATGTAGTATATGTAATATTAGTTTATTCCATATACTATGCGTAGCTTAGCTATATTCAAGTATATAAGAGCCTTTCCATATAATCCAAACCATATAAAATAATAAAATGTATCAAATTTATTATTTATTAAATATTTTATTTCATACAATACTCTCATAATTAAACCTATATATCAAATAGGTAGTATACAGTCATATCATTATACAATTTAATCGCCAGTCTTTAGAATATGTAGCAGTATTTTAACCTAACCAAATGTGACTCAACTAATAACAGTAATATAATATCCTCCATAACATTTTTATTTACCAAATTTGAATCCCTCAACCAACTGTAATATATTATGTAGGTACTACTATATTAA
>NW_021772158.1:0-1354 GCF_005508785.2 Acyrthosiphon pisum | reverse complement strand
GGTACATTGTATTCATTGAATTGCAAATTATCCAATTCACGTGTGATTAACCAATTTATAGGTACTTAAATGTTTGATTAAATTACTAAATAAAATACAATATGTGGTAAATATTATAATTTAAGTATATACAAGAACTAATAATATTATAAATTCACCATTAAAATTTAAACACTTAAAATTGTTAAGTATTAACAAATAAAATACTTTATTAGGTAATACCTACTTATACCCGACTCACGATTCAAATATTGTTGTTACTTGTTATGACTTATCTTATAAAATTATAACCTAAATTATAACCGTTTATTCACTCAACGTATTGTTGGTATGTGATTAACGTTAACCAGGTATAAGGTTTACTTCCATATCATGTAACCATGGAACCAGACTTAAATCGTCCACAGCGAACGAAACAAATAACAGCTGATCAAAATTAGTTTTACCCACGATTTTACATAATCGCAAATCAGCCTAATAAACCATATCGAAGTACCCGTATTGTTCTGTCTTCTTATCATATTTGTCGCCGTTACGGCGTACTCCATAGGTATGGAGGGTGGTCGAAGGTATTACGGCGGTATACGACGTGAGTAGGTATGCCACCAAGAGTGACACTAATGGTCCGATTACTTAAAATATGACATCATGACAATAAGTTAATTGTAGCGAGTAGGTACAATGAATATAATTTATCACTATTGTATATATCTTGGGTTCGAATGATATCGAAATTATTACTTTTAACTTCTGGTCTTTATATTAGGTAAGTATTATTATGACCAGTGGCGAGATCACATTCAGTGGGGCGAACTACATGACACCCAGTCAAATGGGTATTATAAAATACATTTAGGGGCAAAACTTAAGCTTACTGTACCCACAACTTGAATTGATTTGAAAAGTCTGATATCTTTTGCTCTGGGACATAAAAATCCTGATAGCTGCGGTATCTACTGACGAGGTATAACACATTTACACACTATAACTATTTCCAAAAACCACCTAACTTTGAGGAGCAATATCTCATCAACGGATTAACGAAAAATGAAAATTTGAACGTAATAATTAATGAAAAAAATAGTTTTATTCAAAAATGAAATTTTAAGTATAGGTTACCATTTGAAAATCAAAAGTTGGTAGTGGTTTACCTAATAATTATAAGGGTGAAAAATATAAAAAAAATATACAATTCTAGAACAGCGTAAATCTACAATTTTGAAAAAAAAAATTTTTAAAAAAGTCAATACTTTTTCAAATAATGAGTGTTGTTTGATAAAAGAATCACCCAGTATAATTTCGGTCTTAACGAAACGAATTCTTTAATATATTCCCTTCATTTCATCCTTAAAAA
>NW_021772157.1:0-291 GCF_005508785.2 Acyrthosiphon pisum | reverse complement strand
CCCGTTTGACCGCCACTGCATGAAATACCCTTCTATAATCGTAATAATATTATACAATAGTATAAATTACAGTAAATGTCTACGGTTATTAGTTTTTCAATTACTACAAAATAAAACAAGCTTTTTTGTTTGATTATTAAAACAAATACCAACCGGGAATTATTTACTTTTAACCCCCCAAAGTACCAACTAGATTCCATTTACTACCTATCAGAAAAAGTATTTAAGTTGAAGATTGGAACATTTTCACTTCTCACAAAAAGTGGCGACAGACACACAAAAAAAAACACA
>NW_021772156.1:0-844 GCF_005508785.2 Acyrthosiphon pisum | reverse complement strand
ATTTTTATATGCTATTTATTTATATTCACTTAAATTAATTACTCACATACTGCTGCTCTGCTACTGAGACATCCTGTCTACTGTATATGCCTTTGCTGTCTGATTTGATCTTTCTCTCCGGAGTTGCCAAGGGTGATCGGTCCTCGACGTTGACTTGTGTGAGCTGCCTCCGTGGAGTTGAAACGTTGATAGTAGTCGCTGCACCGGAACTGGACCTCTGAAGTTGACTTGACTGCTCGCCTCGACCCCAGAAGTTGAAATTCGCCGCGTTGACTGCTTGACTCGTCTCTAACTCCTTGAAAATTCCGTACTCGACTGCGCCAGTGTAATATTCTCGTCGTTAGGGCTGGTCAGAGTAATATTCTGATAGCCGTTTAACCACGAGTATATTATGTTTTTGTAGGACGCAAGGCCACTTGCGTTGATGATAAAGATGTTGACAGGGTTGTTATTAAATAAATATAGACTGATGAAATATTCTATGTGGTTTATTAAAATATTCTTCAGTAAAAATTTACTAAGTCCAAATAATTAAATTATTACACAAAGTGTCGTGAAGGTGCTCGTAGTGTAGTGGAGAAAACACGTCTGCATACAGGCCGTCTCCGGTCTGTTTTTATAAGGGCCCAGGCTCTCCTACCTACCCCCCGGTCCATTGTCTTATCCATAATGCGTCGTTGCGTTTATCGATGTCCCATGTACACGTGTGAATCTAATCAAAATGATGATTCCACGAACCGTCTATTATTATCTGTTGCACTCCCATCCTGTTTTCTGGTTTTTGAATATATGCACATATATAATACTTTTGTGAAGAGCAAGCCCCCATATCCTGTCGTTATAT
>NW_021772155.1:0-1116 GCF_005508785.2 Acyrthosiphon pisum | reverse complement strand
TAATTTATGTATTGATGACATATTGATTAAGTAAAAAGTAAAAAAAAGTTCATTAAAAAGTAAGTCTAGCGAGGATCGAACGCGCGGCGAATACGTATATTAGAAATACACGGGTGACAATTTACGCACTGATCAATGTCAATATTGTATGGACCCGCTCAACTAGACTGTTCGTGAAATAATAATGCGCCTCTCCTGCGAGTACGCCGCGTAGGTCTAGCCACGGAGGCAATGGGCGTGGTTACGTCCAGCCGCGACGGCGGCGATACGGCGCACAACGCCATCTCTGGAGCGTTGTATACGTAACACTTTTACTATTGCACACTCTTAAGCGAAAATATCGTAATAGGCGGGAGGGTGAGAAGTTGTCCGACCTTATCTTCTAAGACCGTGCTCGTCGAGGATAAACTGATAAAAAATAAATATTTATCATGGATCAAATGGTTTATTCGAATTTTTTTCTAAGGATGGCATCGCCAATGGATAACGATGAGCTGCAACGATTGGATGATAGTGATAAAAACTCAGTGTTAATAGGACGTTCTACGAATCTAAACAAACACGACACCTAACCAAAACCAGACTATTATATTATACTGTTTGATGCATTGATTTGTTCATTCGGTTTTCAGATAATACAATAAATAAGAAATTCTAAGAAAGAAACCTTCGAAAGAACTGGTCACTATTTGCAAGCAGCCCTACATCCTCAATAGGCCAAAATATGCAGCCAGTCAGAGATCGAGAAAAATCCTCCAGCAATGTGGTAATAGTGTTTTTATACGATTTTTATCTTCAGAAACTTTTAAAAAATGTTGACATTTTAGAAACCAAATTACTCATTAAAATTTACAATGTCTGGTCACACCATGGCCGTGTCATCAGTGAAGTTCAGTCCTAATGGTGAATGGCTTGCGAGCTCATGTGAGTTTTCTTTCTTTAATTTTATATTTGAGTCTGTATTATCTGTGTGTTTTGTATTCAATTATCTATATTATTTCCCTAAAGGGTTGACTTGTATATTCTAAGAAACTTTATACTTAATAATATGCTCTCTGTACACACTATAACAAACTATACAATATAATTTGCATTATATACATGTAAAATTGTTTA
>NW_021772154.1:0-756 GCF_005508785.2 Acyrthosiphon pisum | reverse complement strand
GGAGTGGTAAATAGTATTATTTTTATATAGAATAGAGATAAGGTAGAAAAAAATGTAACAATAAATTATTTATTCAATGAATAATATATATTTCAAATGGATAAATGCAAGTGCAAACAAATAAATAAAGAATTAATACTAATAATAATAATAATAATAATAACAATAATAAATAAACAAACAAACCGGTTTCCTTCGTCTCCAAAATCAAGTTAGATTCTTATATATATAGATTATATTATTGTGAATAAAGTAATTTATATTTAACCAGTTTACATGGAACTTTGTTTTTAATTTTTAATTTTTAATCCTCAACTATAAGGGTTCAACATTTTATAAATTTTAAACGGCTAAATAATGTATAAATTCTCAATTTGACAAATTTCGTCAAAATTCAAAATTTAAATGATTGCGAAAAAAAATTGTGTCTATGTATTTTTAAATTTTTTTTTAAAAATTATTGTAACAATATATCAGGAATCTTGTATTACATTTTCACGCATTTTTACCCAATAAATAACATTTTATTGTAATTATAGAAAAAAAAACTAAAAAAATTGAAACTGAAAATGTCCATAAACAGTTTAAAACTAATAATTTATGTTAAAATAATCTGCTAACAAATTGAACTTGGCTTAATGACTTTAAAACACTTGATTACACCACTTATTTCTATGGTAATAGACTATATTATTATTATGTACTCATTAAGCTGCGTATATAGTAATATTCAAGACTCAGGTTTTCAGGTAGGAA
>NW_021772153.1:0-787 GCF_005508785.2 Acyrthosiphon pisum | reverse complement strand
TCGCATTCCTTACGTTTGTGTTTAATATTTTCAATTTATTAAAACATGGATGTGGATACTATAAGATCGAAGGCGGTTGAATGCCACGAAGGATATCAGTATATTTTTGATAAAATGGGTGCTGATCAAGTAACACAATATTTTAGATGTCGCAGGAGGGACATAAGTTGCAAGGGTCGTCTCCATATTAAAGGTGGAGTGAAATTTGTTAAAGGCAACCATGGCGGTCATGAAGAATCTCCTGTGGATATTGAGGTAAGTGATAATATAATATTGATAATAAATCATGAGTAGGTACTAGGTACTCAAATCAAAAATTTAAGTTTGGACTTGTAGTTTCTGACACCTTCAATAATGTCCATTTTTACCAAAAAAAGAAAATTAATTTCCATTTTCATAAATAATTTATTTAACCAACATTACCTGTACCCAGTGCCGCAACTACCGCAGGTGCAGGCGGTGCAAGGCACCGCCTGATGGGCCTCGCAATGTATGTATGGGGGCCTCGGATTTTACCATTAAAAAACATAATATTATGATAAAACAATTGTATGATCAATTATAAGAATTCAATCATTTTGAATTTTGTGTTTTCGTGTGTATAAAAATATTAAGTATATAGGTCCTATTTCATTTCTCAAAAAAATGGAAAAACGAGAATTTTTCCGCAAAATCGATTTTGGTTTTTGGTGTAGGTAACTCTAAAAAAAAAATGACTGTAGATACATGCAATTTTTACTGAATGTGTGTATTACTATTTTCTATACACCGTAACATTTCAAAATTT
>NW_021772152.1:0-684 GCF_005508785.2 Acyrthosiphon pisum | reverse complement strand
TGTCTATGTGCAAGTATCTTGCAGGTAAACAGTAGTCAAGGTTGACACCCCCTGATGGGTTAATACTTCCATACAATTGGTCCAACAATGGTGCGGTCAAGCTTGGCTTATCCCTGAATACCCTTTTGATACTTTGCACAACCTTGCTTAGATCACGGCGCCGGAACCTCCTTAGCTTATTGTCCTGTGTCAACACAAGAGGGCTCCCTTCCAGTTTTTCTGGTTTATATTTGTTTAAGCTGTTTGATATGGCGCCGGATACCAATAATATTTCGGTTTTGTTCATCATAGTGAACTCGAAATCCACTATGAAGAAACGGATCTGTGAACTAGAAAATAAAAACAATCATAACATTATAATTATTTAAATTCTTTATATATGTATATTGTTATTATTAAAATTTTTTTTTTTTTTTCCTGTTTGTTTTTTTTTTTTATTCTTCGAATAAGTGATTAACCGAAATAATCCGTCGAGCAATAACATCTTGTAGTATCTCCCCCACTTCTTCACACACCGACCTCTCTGCGTTCGGTTGATTTATTACCGCGTGTATAAACGCCATAACAGGTATCATTGCCCTGTTTAATATGTACGGGTTTAACGGCATACTCATTTTTCTGTTTGCTTCTTTGACATGTCGTTTAAAACATCCTACACAAATTCTATTCCGTCTTATATATTGG
>NW_021772151.1:0-737 GCF_005508785.2 Acyrthosiphon pisum | reverse complement strand
AAAAAAACAGACATCATTGTAAAATCAATACATTCATCGCTCCGCTCAGAATCTAAAATTGTAATTCTGACTATCCAATATCCATTATATGAGGGTCCCAGTTCCTTAAATATCCAAATTTTCGTACTACACACATAGGTAGTCCCAAATCGGTTAAATACTCAAATCTAAATTATTTCTAGATAAACACTTAAAACACTAGTATACTATAATATACTTATATACCACCGTTCACTACTAAGCAGGTAATAATAAAAATAGCTATTATCAATGACAATGAATAGTTTTTAATAATAACTATAATAAGAGTGTAAGGTGTAACAACACAAAATATTTTTTACTGTGTGTCTGTGTAGAATGTAGATAATAATTAAAATTTAGTTTGGAAAAAAACCATTAAAATATAAAAAAAATGTGAATCTATAAAATTATACATAATATTATTATAAAGGTTTAATTAGAACAACACACTTTTAAATTTTGTAATACAAAAAGTGTGTCGTAGTAGACACACAATTTTAGGGACTACATTTAGGGCCATATAATTTATTACCATATTATTTATTTTTAAATTAATTAATCGGTTTTTTAGTTCGATTGTTGAATAAAATTATCGAATTAATCGATTATTTAGTAATCGATTACTGGATTAATCGATTGATAATAAATCGATTAATTCAATAATCGATTGATTAATCGGATTTTCGATGAACCGGAAAAATCAATTAGAGCCTATA
>NW_021772150.1:0-933 GCF_005508785.2 Acyrthosiphon pisum | reverse complement strand
GAGATACTTTTATTCTCAGTTATAACATTGTTTTGTTTGATGTTAGTAGTATATGGGTCACTATGGTACACTTTCATTCGAATGCAATATTTCCTAAAATATTTTTCATATAAATCGAAATGCAATATTCCCCCAATTATTTTGCAAATCGTGAAACGCAATAATTATTAAAATATTTTTCATAGAAATTGAAATGCAATATTCCTTTAATTATTTTGCAAATCGTGAAACGCAATAATTATTAAAATATTTTTCAAAAAAAAAAAAAAAAATGAAATGCAAAAATACTAAAAATTATTTCCTATGGGGGCTTCAGCACACGTGACATTTAAATGCAATAATAATTAAAATATTTTTTAATATAATTGTTCTATTAAAAATAAAAATTGAAATGCAATAATAATTAAAATATTTTTTGCAAAATCACCCCAAAATATTTTTTTCAAAATCGAAATGCAATAATAATTAAAATATTTTTCTAAAAATCCAATTGCAATAATAATTAAAATATTTTTTCTAATCTTTTTGATTTTGATTTCTAATTAATGTATTGAGATGGTCTATAAAATATAGACCTAATATATAATGACGTTATAAATATATCTAATTATATATTTTTTTCTAAAAATCCAATTGCAATAATAATTAAAATATTTTTCTAAAAATCTGAAATGCAAAATCCGCAAAATATTTTTTAATAGAATTGTTCTATCAAAAATAAAAATCGAAATAGCATATTTAATTGCAAAATGTATTAAAAAGAAATTGAAAAAATTAATTTAAAAATTAAAAATATAATAAATAATAAAATAATGGAAACAACTATCAATGATTTTAATAAATTACAAAAAAATGAAATGCAAAACGAAATAGAAAACTCAATATTAAATAATGAAATCTTTGTTAAGTTTTGTATATTTGAATACTATAATA
>NW_021772149.1:0-1893 GCF_005508785.2 Acyrthosiphon pisum | reverse complement strand
CGTATTTGGGATATAACATGATACATTTTACTCTATTATTTATTCATCGAAGTGAAAACCAATAAATAATAATAATTGTTTATTGGTCCCCGCGCCAGCTGTTTTGGGGCAAGCGAACTTAAATCCAACAAGAGCTGTCCAAAAGGAAATACTTCGTTTACAATTCGTGATACTGACAACAATCATAGCCAACCAGACTTTTCTAGAACCTTCCTATGACAACAATCATGGAATCATCAGTAGAATTCGCGGTATTGTGAGTAACGGAATATTATTTAATATTTATTGACATACTATAGCAATTTAAATTATCTATTGTACATTTTTTTTAACGCGAATAGTGATAACAGTACAAGTTTTTTTTATTTTTTTTTCATAATATAGATCTCTATCACTTAATACATATTTGATGAGTGATACGGAAAATAAAAGTGTTAGGTCCCTCACTCTTGATCTGGATTATAGTGGGGAAATTTCTGAAAATCCTGTCCCTACCCCACAGTTAATCTTCCGTTTAGCTTTGCGGATCCAAAGATTCCCAGCTCTGAACGACTCGTTGTGGAAATTTCGGTTGATAACCTATTTATAAATCAGTCAATTTACGTAATATGCAGCAACGAGACTTTGTTAGAAAACGTTAACCAAACAATAGACTAAATCGGACTAGAAGCACCCTTAAAGTTATTACCAGCTACATTTAGTGGGGAAAATCAAGAGGATCTCGAGTTGTTTTTAGAACAACGTGAATTTGCAATTATGTACGCCAACGAAAAAGCCAAGCAGTGACTACTCCAAGGCATGATTATTCGGCTTACGGGGAAGGCCCGGGCTGAAGTTAAATTTTGTTCGATTAAGACATGGAGTGAATTTAAGAAAACTTTAAAGACCTCGTTGGAACCTCAAAGTACAACCACCCACCACTACTTGGAACTATATTCAAGCAAACAAAAACCAGAAGAGGTCGTCATGGCGTATTCTACACGTATCAAGTTCCTGCAAACCCTCATCTTGGAGCAAGAAACTAGCGGAAAATCAGCGGAGGTGGTTACAGCATTAGAAAATAGCTTACAAGCACAGACTATACAGGTTTTCATTGAAGGTGCCGGAAAATTGAAAGATTTTATAAAA
The DNA here is from genome assembly GCF_005508785.2 of Acyrthosiphon pisum. Lineage (NCBI taxonomy): Eukaryota > Metazoa > Arthropoda > Insecta > Hemiptera > Aphididae > Acyrthosiphon > Acyrthosiphon pisum. The sequence continues at coordinate 765 of NW_021772149.1, read as the reverse complement.
GCTCGCAACCCTCTGATGTTAGAAAAGGCAATTCAAGCTGCATGAGAGAAAGAAAGAGTAAGAAGGTCACACGCAGAGTCAAAACGATTTTACGAAGGAAATGGAAATACCGGTACCAAAAAACCTAGCACGCCATGTTTTCATTGTGGTAAAATGGGACATTGGGCTCGAGACTGTAGGTCTCAAATCAATACAACCAAGTCATCGTCCGGAGCATCATCAAGCACTGTGCCTAGGGCATCTGTGAGCACAATTACTTACAATTTACAGATACAGTAGACGCCGCTTATAAGACTCACTTTGGGACCAGCACAAAGTGAGTCTTATAACCGAATGAACCTTATAGGCGAAGTGGAAAAAAAAAATTAATTAGGTATTTATAAATTTTATTTCACTACATATTTTGCTTTGATTCTAATACATTAACACATATTACATATTATATACTTTATTATTGAATAAATTTAATAATCCCGATAAAAAAAAACTAAAATTATAATAGGTAAATATTACATATAAAAATTATTATACGTTATAAGGTACCAACAGAAACTAGAAATAATCAACACTAATATTATTTAATTTTTCAATACCAATTTATTTCTAAATTATAACCAAAAAAGTTTATTTTCTACTATTTATTTTACGAGATTTGAGTCTTATAACCGAAGTGTTGAGTCTTATAACCGATTTTTTTTTTAATGTATTTGGATACGTCCGGGACCGTTCCAGACGATTTTGAGTCTAATAAGCGACTGAACCTTA
>NW_021772148.1:0-954 GCF_005508785.2 Acyrthosiphon pisum | reverse complement strand
CATAAGCACAATTTTTTTTTATAAGCATTTAAAGATCGAATTTTAACAAAATGTATCAAATTTTAATTTGAATAATTATTTTGTAGTTAAAAATGTATAAAATGTTCAACTTTTGTATCTAAGAATTGAAAATTTAAAACAAGATTGCCACGTAAGTAATTAATTCTGTTACCAAAAAATCTAAAAAAAATATATTTACACAGTTTATTTTTATAGTCATTTTAAGTATAAATTTGGACAAAATTACATATTAAAAACCTAGAATAACTATTTTAGTTATTTTGTTGTGATTGTATAATATTATTCTTGGGTATACTTGAATCTTCTAAAGTATACTATTATATATCTACAGGGCCGTATTTACAATTTGTGCGCCCTGGGTAACAATATTTTTACGCCCCCCCTCCCCACCAAAAATTAGATCCACTTTTTTGATTTTTCTTAATACATTTTTAGTTATAGTTCTTTATTCAGCTTTAATTCGTAAATTTGTCATATGTTAAATACTATTATTAAAATGTAGGTATAAGGTATACCTAAAAACACATATTATATTAATATATTATTATACACAGCAAAAAAAATGAATACAACAGGTACAATGATTATTTATAAATAGATTATTACAATAATTTTTTTCTAGATTGCTTATTGGCAAAATCTTCTATAATATCTTTGCAGTCTAATTCTCTTGTGAGTTCTGATTCAGTGTTGAGAACAGCTAATGCATTTAGTCTTTCTTCTTTCATTGTAGATCTTAAATAGCTCTTAAATCTCTTTAGTGTAGAGAAAGACCATTCAGCTGAACAATTTGTAGCTGGAGTACAGAGTATCATTCTCAATGCAATGTCTGTGTATGGATAGACTTCTACAAGGTTGTTATTTCTTATATAAATACTCATTTCTAAAATTGTTTTTGGAAAAACACATTTTCGTTTTTTTAAGCTTTTAACA
>NW_021772147.1:6011-12794 GCF_005508785.2 Acyrthosiphon pisum | reverse complement strand
AAAAATATTATTTAATAATTTGTGTTTTTACTTGAAATAATTATTTCAGTTTTAAGATTTCCTAAAAATTTGATGACGTTAAATATTTTTACGAGGTAGAATTTGGTAGACAATCAGTGTGAAATGTGTTACACGGTAAAATAAAAGTCTCCAAGGGGGACATTCCCCCTTGGAAAAAAAAAATTACCGTGGAAAAGCTGGCTTATAATAAATAATAATAACATATTATACGTTTAATTTTAATTTTTGGAACAAACAAAGGGGATTCATTTTGGAACTAAAAATGGCACTTCAACGAGAAATACATGAAACATATACTATAGGGCCGGAAAACACACCGAGGTGTTTTGTAGGTCATATCAACATCGCTAATAATAAAATTGAAGATCCTTTCACAACCCTTGAAATAACCAAGATAATAGAAATTATTACTAGAATTATGTATGATTTATCACCGGATTCGGTAACACCTGTAAATACTTTGTGCAAACGGCTAATAGATTATATCAAACTTCTGCACGACCCAAGGGATATATTAGATTATGATAGGTGGTTTTAAAAATAATGTAGTGCTAGTGAACACACGCACCCGTGTACCGCTCCCGCGAAGTTTTTGCGTACGACCGAAAACCCGCGCCGATCTTTGCGAAACTACCGCCGATCGCTTCATCTCGACTCCGCCGTCACGCAAAGACATCGCGCGCCGAAATCGGTCCAGCCGTGCTCGAGAAATCGCGACCACAGCGTCCGAAATCCCGCCGCCCGCCGCCGACGAAAAAGTTCGACAAAAAAGTGCTCCGATCCGCCCGATCTAGGTCTCTATCGCTTCAGCTGCCAGCCACCAAGCGAAAAAGCCATCCTGCGCGATCATAGGTATAAACTCATCGAGCAACGGCGACTTAAGCGCATCGCGCTCGGCCGCCCGACCTCGCGGCCCACCAGATCCGCCGGTGCTGACCACCCAAACACCGCACGCACCCGTTCGATACACCAAAAAATCCGCATCGCACTTAGCGGGTCCGTAGTTGGCCGCCCGAGCAAAGCCGATACCGCTTCGCAAGGGGCACCGACTCCAAGCGCTACCGAATTACGCAGCCGCACAAAGCTCGCCAAATCCGACGCCCGCGACCTCAAACGCAAAATCCGGATCGCGCGTCAAGTGCACGGTGACAGTCCGGCCACAACGCGAGTTCGTCTTTCAGTTTCGCTGCAAAAACCAGCTCACCAGACCAACTACTGTTAAGTACAAAATCGGCTGACAAAAGCGACCACCCAGCGACGACCAGACGTCGCACGTCCTGATCCATCAGCTGATCTGGTCCGCCTCGTCGAGCCCGAATAATAAGACTCCGAGCGGACAAATCCGACCTCAAGGGCCTAGGTGAGTACACTATACATACACCCCCATAAGAACAACACAGCCGCCCGTACTATCCGCGGCTCCGCTCCCCGTGATAACGGATTTCGCCACCGCCATCGGGCCGGCCGAAAAACCACGACATCCGCACCAACGACAACGCAACGCGAACGACTCGCGACGAGAACGTCAATCGGTCACCGGACAAAATTCGGAAATTGAAAACGCCGGTGCGCGAGAACCAGCGCTGCGGAAAACAGCTACGCGGCTGGGGCAGTGGCCTTCACCCCCACTCAAAAGTTTTCCCCTCACCCCGCTTCACAAAACGACCACAACTTAGTCCACAAAGGTCCCACTACCCCAGGACTCAGGCACAAGGCTCAGAGGCACCTCCCGGACGAGGCCCCCCAACAGGAAAAAACCAAAACCCCCCCCTCCAAAAAAATTTTTTTTTTTTTTTCTTTCTTTCTTTCTCCCCTGTCCTTCGCGACCCCGCCTTTCCAGGATAGGAAGCAATGCCGTCCTCAGTCCCTGATGCGTGGGACATGGAGAACAACGCCGACCAAAACCCTCAACAAAAAAGGAAATCGAACTCTCCGACCACGGACAAACCGATCAAAAGGAAGACGCTCAAGGTCACAACCACTTCCAAAACACCGGCACGAACCATATCACTGACCACCTCAGACTCTGACGGTGCGCTCAGTGCAGCGACTAGAGCAACCGAATACGCCCGCGAACTCGTAGAAAGCCTCGCCGATGAATACCACACCGAAGATGCCATCGGCCCGTGCCTGTCGAAAGTCGTCAAAGCACTAGAACAGGTCTGCAACGCTCTGAATCTCCTGGCACACGATCAACGCCCGCCACCCGACAAAAAAGACGCCGCTACTGAAACCGAGCCTAAACCCGCTCCTAAACCGAAGCACGCGCTGAACAAAGACAACAAACAGCAGCAACAAAAGGAGAACAAAATCGAAGCTCGACGCCAGGACCCCCGCGCACGACGCTCCACCGCAGAAAACGCCCATCCTGACCATCGATCTAACCGCCAAACCGACCGCGCCGACCTCAGCCGAGCGCGAAGAAGATAAAGACGAGCCCTACACGCTCGTAGCGAGACCCCCCGGGAAACCAAACTCGCCCACAACTCGACCCACCAGATCGGTCCGCCCTCGACCTGCGGCCGTGCTTGTCAAGGTCCCCGTAGGCAGACATGCTGCGTCAAGTCAGGGGCACCGAAATAGACTTCGAAGGCCTCGGAACACACGTGACTTCTATGCGGAAAACGTTCAAAGGCGACCTGCTCGTCGAGCTTACGAAAGGCGCCAAGGCCACGGCAGCCACTTCCGTCATCCGGGACAAACTGGCTGCAGGCATCGAAGGATCCACGGTCAACAGGCTCCGGCACTCCGCCGAAATAGAAATCACTGACCTCGACGAGGTCACCACCAGGGAAGAGGTCCTCGCCGCGATACTTAAGAGCGCGCCGGACGGCCAACCCCTCTCGGCCGACGAGGTCAAGATAACCGGCCTGTGGGCCACGCGGGACAGCCGCCAAATGGCCATTGCCACCGTCCCCACCGCCGTAAGCCAGAGGCTCACCTCGGTTCGCGTCGGCTGGACGCAGTGCCGGGTCCACCCGCGCAGACCGGAGCCGGCAAAGTGCTACCGCTGTCATGGCTACGGCCATAGCACGCGGCAGTGCACCGGACCCGACCTCTCGCACGCCTTCAGGAGATGCGGACAGACCGGACACACCGAATCCACATGCACCGAAAGCGCGGACCAATGCGTCGCTTGCGACCGCATGAAAGTCACACGCGTGCCACACAAGCCCGGCTCCGGTGCTTGCGCCGCCCGGTGGGCAGCTCTAGTAGCCATCAACTCCGCGAGCTGCAAATGATCCGCATAATCCAGGCCAATCTCCAACGGAGCCCCACGGCCCAGAGCCTCCTCCAGCAGACGTCGGCCGAGAGGGGAGCCCACGTCCTCGCCGTCTCGGAACCCAACTGGCATCCCGCCAACGACGACAGGTGGGTCCGCAGCGACGACGGCACCTGCGCAGTCGCCCTGTCTGCGGCGGCTGACTTCGTCGCGGAAACCTACGGCGCTGGCCGCGGTTACGCCTGGATACAGGGACGGGGCCTGAGAGTGTACAGCTGCTACAACTCTCGCAACGACACCGCCGAAAACTTTGCCGCCTTTCTAGACGACGTCCACCGGTCCGCCAACGAGTGCGATCGCCGGACCAACCTAGTCATCTGCGGCGACTTCAACTCCTGGTCGCAAGAGTGGGGCTCGGCGCGCAACGACCGGAGGGGTGATCAGCTGTCCGACCTCGTCGCCAGCCTGGGGATGAGCGTCGAGAACACGGGCGACACGGCCACCTACCGGCGGATCAACGCAGAGTCGATTATTGACATTACGTTCTCCCGACTCGCAGCGCCAGCAGTCATACGAGACTGGAGCGTCCTGGAAGACGTTGAGTCCGCCAGCGACCACAGATACGTTGAGTTCTCGATACACCCGACGCCGGTCGACGCTGACGAAACCGACCGCAACCGCCCTGCGGGTTGGTCGTACCGGCAGCTGGATCCCGTCGCTTTCGCAGCGCACCTGGCCAACACGGCCCAACCCGTCGTCGATGACTCCACCACCGCGTCCGGAGCAGCCGATCAGCTGACCAACTACCTGGTGGCGGCTTGCGACTCGTGCATGCCTCCGAGGGCCACCCCGACAGCGGGCAGAAGATCTGCCCACTGGTGGTCCAACGACCTCGCCACGCTCCGACGATCCACCTTCAAGGCGCGAAGAGCGGTCCAACGGTCCGCCCGGAGGTGCGACCCGCGAGAACAGACGGACGTTCACCGCGCGGCATACAACGAAGCGCGGAAAGCTCTACGCGACGCCATCCGCGCGGCTCAGGCCAACAGCTGGGCCGAACTCTGCCGATCCGTTGACAACGACCCCTGGGGCCTGCCGTACAGGGTCGTAACGAAAAAGATCTCCCGGAAGCGGTCGGGCGTCGAAGCTCGCGGCAGAGAAGACTCCATCGCTGATCAGCTGTTCCCGGAACCGCCGGCCACCGATTGGGCGTCCGAGCCTTGCCTGACCTACGACGCCGCCGATTCCGCGACACCCCAGTTTACGATATCAGAGCTGCGCGAGGCGTGCCTCCGGCTCCCGGCTGGCAAAGCCACGGGACCCGACGGCATCCCGAACGAGGTCCTACTCCGGGTCTCAAAAACCGCGCCTAAAGTCTTCGTCGACGCGTTCAACCGGTGCCTCTCAGAGAGCAGGTTCCCTGAACGTTGGAAGATCTCTAGGCTCGTCCTCCTCCGTAAGGGACCGGACAAACCCGTCCTCTCACCGTCGAGCTTCAGGCCGTTGTGCATGCTCAACTCCACGGCCAAGCTCCTCGAGCGACTCCTCCTCACAAGACTTAACGAGCACCTGAACGCGACCGGCCAGCGGTCCGACAACCAATTCGGCTTCCGCCACGGGCGATCGACAGAAGACGCCATCGAACGGGTGATCGCCGCGGCCCGAGGAGCCGCCGTCGGCGCGTCCCAACACCGCGACCTCTGCGTGGTGGTGTCACTGGACGTCCGTAACGCATTCAACACTGTCCCCTGGCCGCGCATCGACGCCGCTCTTAGACGGAAAAAGGTCCCTCCGTATATAAACCGGATCATCCGATCTTACCTGGAGGACAGGACCCTCCCGTCGGTGAGGCGCGGACAGCTCGGAGCACTACCTGCGGAGTACCCCAGGGCTCCGTCCTGGGACCGTCGCTGTGGAACGTGTTCTACGACGACCTGCTCGACACCGACATGCCACCGGGAGTGCAGCTGGTTGCATTCGCTGACGATGTCGCCGTCATCGGCACTTCCCGGACCGGACCGTCGGCAGCTGCACTGATAAATCCAGTTCTGGAAACCGTAAATCGCTGGATGCTCGATAACGGCCTCACGGTAGCGCCTCAGAAGTCCGAGGCGGTCGTCTTGACCGGGAAATACATTTACACCGATCCGGTGCTGCACATCGAGGGACACGCCATCCCGGTCAAGCCGTCGATAAGATACCTCGGCGTGGAGCTCGACACCCGGCTGTCCTTCACCGCGCACATCGCGGCCGCGTTCAGGAAGGCCACCGCATCCGCTAAAGCCATCGGACGACTGATGCCAAACGTAGGCGGCCCGGCCCAAGCGAAACGGGCACTCCTGGGGTCGGTCACCAACAGTAAGCTCCTATACGCCGCACCGGTCTGGGCGACCGTCGGAGCCAAGACCGCCAAGAACCGGAATGCAATGGCGCGGGCACAACGCACCACAGCCATCCGCACCACAAGGGCATACCGAACAGTTTCCGCTGACGCGTCCTCGATCCTCTCGTCCATGCCACCCCCAGATCTGCTGGCCCACGAGATGACGAGGGTGAACGACCGGTTGAGCGACGTAGGTGAACTAAGGACGAAGCAAGCCGTGAAACTCGCAGAGAGGAAAATAACCATAGGATCTTGGCAAGCGAGATGGGACCGTTCAGCCGCTACACCCGACGCCGTCGGCCGCAGATGGACCTACCTACTGCTGCCCGACATATCGAGATGGCTATCCAAGCCAAAAATGGACTTGACATACCACCTGACTCAGGCCCTAACCGCTCACGGCTGCTTCAGGAGCTACCTCACAAGATTCAATCGGGCAGACGACAGCTTCTGTACGTACTGCATGGACCCAGAAGACACTGCAGAACACACGCTGTTCGCATGCCCGAGGTGGGAAGATGAACGAGCCACCACGGTGAGGATACTCCGTCGTCCCCCGAACGCCGGCGACGTCGAGGACATCCTCTGCGGCCCCCGCCCCGACGAATTGCCGGACGACCCGAAAGCTCGGTCTAGACTAGTGGACCAGGCTAAAACCACGAGAGGAGAGTTCATAACCCTGGTCGAAGCGATCATGACCACCAAAGAAGCTGACGAAAGAGAGGATCAGCTATACGACTAACGACAGCGCACGCAGCCTGAATAACAATGGATCACGATGAACAACTGGCCGACACTCACACCACTCGCTACCGCGAGTCGTCGGAGGTGTCACCGACCACGTTGTTCATCCCCCACCTGTGACACCACGGGCGGGACGGCGATCACGGCATCGTGGCATCTCAACAGGAGAACGAGAGATCGAGGGCGGCGGACTCCGGTCGGCCCGTCAAAAGATGAACATCTCCACAACTGCCGAAAATTGTAAAATGTAATGCTATATGTAATATGCCTTGTATAGAGGGGGGGTAAGTCGGGGAACTGTCCCGTCTACCCCCCACGTATGTATAATTATTTGTTTTCCAAATAAACGATGGCGGCGTCGCGGAAGCAATGCGAAAGCAGTTCCCGCGACGCCGTCGGTTCAATCAGAAAA
>NW_021772147.1:3318-4533 GCF_005508785.2 Acyrthosiphon pisum | reverse complement strand
TATTCGGAAGAGATGCAGTATTACTATGCTGTCGCCACAGAGGATATTACGAATAGTAAAAAGGAAGGACTTTATACCTATGACTAACATGAAAAATATTTTGGAAAACATACCTGAACATAAACACAAATTTGAAGCAAATGAAAAATGGGAAAACAAACCAACTATGCAATTAACAGATTTACGAGACACATCCAGATCCTTAGACGAGACACAACAAATGATTGACCAAGAAATTTCGAGAGAACAAAATCAAAAACACCAATTTATACATAGTAATCTATTATATGTAACAATATTACTAGCAGCACTATCTCTAATACTCATAATAGCAATATATATACTAATAAAATGCAGATATATTAGTAACGGACAAATAAGAGATATGCCAGGAAGGATAGTTAGATACAGAACACCGAACAGAAGCGATTACGTAAGAGGATTCGAAGAGACATCATTCACCGCACCACCATCACCAAGATAAATAGAATAAAAAAAATATATATAAAATATATATATAAATAAATATTATTAATAGTAACTAGTCATAAGCATAACAAATTATTTAATATATTAAAATGAATTAAAAAAAAAAACAAAAACAAATAAATACTAAGTAATAAGTAAGCAATAAGCAAAATATAGTTAATAATAGAATTAATGTACGTTATAATAATGATTATGTTTCAGAAATAAACAAGAGGATAACGAAAATAAAATAATTAAAATAAATATGGGTGAAAACGCACCTATTAATTTGGAATACTCAATACCTTTACATGCGATTAATTTTTAGACGTAAACTCTCCAACTACCTTTTCGAACAAATGATAAATATAAAATAATATAAAACGTACAAACAAAAATAATAAAATACGTAATACATTAGTAAATAAATAATTAAAATTAATAAACACGTTAAATAAATTATAAATATAAAACGTACAAAAACAAAATAATACGTAATATACTAATAAAATAAATATTAAATACAAATAAATACATATTGCAATAAAACGTAAAAAATATATATATATAATAAATAATTTAATTATTTTTCAGATAAATATAAGAAGAAAAATATAATAATAACAAAAAATATATATAAAACCATATAATACACCATGAGCAATCAAACACCACTGTCGGCGGAGTACCCACTAACACTACAGGCAATCGATTTCTTTGAAAAACTTAGAGATGAACTATTAAACG
>NW_021772147.1:0-1377 GCF_005508785.2 Acyrthosiphon pisum | reverse complement strand
TTCTTCGCCTTACAGGCTTATAACCTTTTTTTGGCGGGGAGGTGTAATGGGCATGTATTAGAATGTATACTGAAGGGGTATATAACCACTTTTACCTATTCGAACCATACTATGCGGTTCTCCTTGTAAAAGCATTTAGCATAACAACCTATGAGCACAAGACGGTGGTTTCTTCAGTACGACAACAACAACAACTTTTACGACCACACCCAAGGCACCTGCGAGTTCCGTATACTGACCAGATCAAAGGAGCTGACAGCATATATAAGGGAGACAGGAGCACATCCTGATCAGATGTACCTGGACCAGCAAGACCGAAGTCACTTCACGCCACCAGCCATTATACACCGCTACACCGCTACTACCACGAAATCATTCTACATTACTACTATATTTTCATAATTTGATTGTTCTAAATTATTAAAACACATATTATTACTTTGAAATTAGTATTATTATTTCAAACTACATCATCGTTTGGATTCTGAAAGGGCTGCACGTAACAGTAATAATATATGCTCATGATTATATTCTAAAATGAAATATCCTACCAAAGTAGTTTTGTTAAGTATTTTTTTAGTCGTAAAGGATATCAAAACTACATTAATGAATGCATAAATTAAAGTACTTATATTTTGGGTCAAAAAACCAGGTATCTCCTTAAAACACATAGTTACTCAATTTAATCATTATAAAAGGTTGTGATCCAACCGATGATTTTGATTATAGGTATAAATTACACATTGCAAATGTTTTTTGAGATTATTCAATGTTGAAATATACAATTAATATTAGTATTCAAACCATGTAAACACACGTGCGTGTACAATGTCGTTTTCTAATAGATACTTACGCAGTTACGATATAGCTGTGCAACACTTTTACTATCGCTTTCTATATTGTATACGGATACGGGATGACCTCAACTAATCATATATATAGGGCCTTTGAAGTATGTAAGAATTACTTGCACGGCCACCGTCATACAGTGCGTATACGGTGTGTGTGTACAGTCACGTTAAATTGTCCAGTTGTACGTTATTATATATTATACTTATACATAATCATATTGTCGTGTTATTCATTTATATTAATACTAAAACGGTTAGTCTGTCAAGCTGCACTTTCAACAGGTTATGGGCCCAGATACCCAGATACGCAGTCACTAGCCCAGTCGGAGTGTTTTTATAAGTGTATTAACGCAGAAAACTACAACCAGTCGGAGACAAGTTTCGGAAAACATGGTTATGACAAAAATACTAATGACATTACCAAAGGAATATAATCATTTTTACAGTGCTTGGGATTCAGTCCCAACGGGAAGTAAAACAATAAATAACTTAACTAGTCGGTTGTTGATCGAAGAATTACGGATGA
>NW_021772146.1:0-756 GCF_005508785.2 Acyrthosiphon pisum | reverse complement strand
AAATTTAAATAAAAAATGGTGTCATATTCCATGATTAGCACACACCATTAATTTAATCGCCCAAAGTGGGTTAGTGGACATAAAAAATGTTCACAAAAAAGTTAAGAGTATCGTAGAATTTTTAAACGATCATCAAAATCTTATATTAAATTGAAACAAGCGCAAACACAAATGGGTCTTCCTTTACTTAAGTTAATACAAGATGTTGCTACACGCTGGAACAGTACGTACGATATGTTTCAAAGGTGTATTGATATTAAAGAGCCTTTAATATCTACATTAGCGATTATTGGTAACGTTGAAAATTTATCACCTGATGATTTTGATATAATGGAACATTATTGCAGTATTTTTAAGCCCTTTAAAAAAATGACGGTAGAGCTAAGTTCTGAAAAAGGAGTCTCGATTTCAAAAGTAATAATATTATGTAAAGTATTATTATCTCGTATAAAAAAGAAAAAAGAAGCCAATTTACCGTCTGCCATGTATTCTATGCTTATAACAATGGAAAATAAAGCAGAAAAAAAATTTGAAGGGATTGAAGAACAACCAGTTTTGACAGAAGCAACAATCTTAGACCCAAGATTCAAAAAAAGAGGTCTTAGTAAAACAACATCATATCAACGCGCATATCAGAAAATTATTCAAAGTATTTCAACAATCATTCAGTCAAAAAAAAATAATGTATCAGAAGACGAAGTAAATGACATTCAAAGAAAATACAAATGAAAACGAACAGTTTGACATCTGGAAAGA
>NW_021772145.1:0-896 GCF_005508785.2 Acyrthosiphon pisum | reverse complement strand
GATACGCCACTGGTAACCAATATAGTAGCCATTTATAAACAAAAAAACTGTTGTAATCTATCGTGAAACTCAAAGATCTTTGTGAACATAGTAACTGACTAACTAATCATCAGTGACTTATGATTGAAATCGATACATCAATAAAATAAAATATTTAATTATTTAATTAAATACAAATAATTTGCGAGCGTAGCGAGCGGATATGTGTTGTTTGGAGTTTTAAATAATTTCTTCCGTTTTTGAATGATGAATTGGGTGGGAGGGTGGGTGGTTGGGTGAGCTTTGGTTGGAATTGAACCACCTTATTTTACTGAACTCGGCGCCACTGCCCTCAACCACACTTAAGTAAATATTTTTAACCACCCCTGCAGCATAAATTATCATGTCACGGACAAACACTGCTGTAAATACAGCAGACAAATAAGGGACAATCACCAATACCCAAACATGATAGTTTAGGTATTTGTAGATTTATTGATTTCATATTATTTTTGTTGTAAAAATAAAAACAATCGATAAATGTCCATAAATCGTAGAAACCTATGTTGATGAAAAATAACGTCAGCACGAAGTGCATAAAAATATGTTACCTGCTCGTACGATTCCTTGAGTTTGCCGATCACGACATCAATAGACTCCTTCTTTTTTTTTGATCTAAAAACTTTTATTTTCCGTTTTTTGTACACCATTTTGAACAAATCGGTTGTCGACGAGACTGTTAGAAATTAGTACTAAAGGCTTAGGCAGTCAACAATCAAGTATTAACAGTTGTAAACATAAATGTAGAAAAAACACAGACTTCTTCAGTATTCATACACGTGTAGTAGGCACCTATAGAACATTAGAGCTATTCAACTACAGAAGTCTGCGATTTCAAACCGTGATAAAATGTTATC
>NW_021772144.1:0-982 GCF_005508785.2 Acyrthosiphon pisum | reverse complement strand
GACCGCCTCGGCGCCATATGACTGCTATTGTTTATTCAAAACTAATTAATAATTTATTCTAATCAAAATGCCTAACAAAATCAACAACAACAACATTAATAATAATAAAGATATTAGTAAAACGAAGAACACCGTATCCCCGGTAACTATCAGTAAAAATAAAACCTCCAACTCATCACTTGGTACAAGTAATAATCAACTAGATGGAGGATGGACCATAAAACAACCTAAAAGAAATCTCTCCAGTTCTACTAATTCTGAACCAAACTCTCCACGTGAGCAACTTCCCAAAACAAAAAAAAAAATATTCAAATCAGCAAATCGTTATGAAGCTCTCGTTTCTAACGAAGTTCAAGATTCTAATCAGCTGAATAATCAATTCGACTTCTCTCTCAATGATTCTACTGAAAATACTACCACTAACTTGCAGACTGATTGTACAAATGATCCACAAATTAAACCTCCTCCCCCAATTTTCGTAAGAGGCGTCGAGGATTTTCCGGAGTTATGCACAATGCTTATAGAACTAATCGGTGTTGATGACTTTGTCTGCAAATCATCTACAGACAAACTAAAAATTCAAACTAGCACTCCAGACGCATATAGGTCGCTAATACGATATCTAAAGGAAGAAAAAGTCGAATACCACACCTACCAACTTCAACAAGACAAACCTGTCCGAGTCGTAATTCGCAACTTGCACCCATCAACGCCAACTAGTCTTATAAAATCTGAATTAGAATTACTTCAATTTGAAGTGATTACCAATGTTAATCACAAAACAAATAAGCACCCATTACCTCTTTTTTTTTGTCGATCTGGAACCCAGCAGCCAATCAAAAGATATATACAAATTGACATCTCTTTTACACACAAAAATCAAAGTAGAGGAACCTTTCAAAACCAAAACTATAAGCCAATGTTTAAATTGTCAAAACTACGGTCACACCAAAACGTACTGCGGTTACCCACCACGGTGCGT
>NW_021772143.1:0-1112 GCF_005508785.2 Acyrthosiphon pisum | reverse complement strand
GTTGCAAACATAATACTAATAAACAAACCAGGGAAGGACAAATCCAATCCTGACAGCTACCGGCCAATCAGCCTCTTATCTTCAATTTCCAAATTGTTTGAAAAAATCATTCACACTAGACTATTTTTTTTATTTAAATGCCATAGATATTATACCTAAATTCCAATTTGGGTTTAGATCAAATCATTCTACGGTTCAACAATTACTTAAAATAACCGAACACATTAATACTGCATTCGAAAAACATTGTCATACTGGAGCTGTATTTATAGATATTTCAAAAGCATTCGATAAAGTCTGGCACGAGGGCCTACTGTTTAAACTAAAATCCATTAATACTCCATCTTACTTATTCAATATTATTAATTCATTTCTACTTAACAGGCAGTTCGCTGTTAAAATATATGATAACACCTCAGACCTTATGCCTATATCTGCTGGTGTACCTCAGGGCTCTAAGCTTGGCCCCATACTATTTAACATCTACGTATATGATAGCCCCCAGTCACCTCATACGAATATTGCCCTCTTCGCAGATGATACTACTATATTCACCGAATCACGTAATATTGAAGCAGCTACCACAAATCTGCAAGCACATCTTGATGAAATATCTTATTGGTATAAAAAATGGCGTATTCAAATAAATGCGTCAAAAAGCACAGGTGTTATCTTCAGCCTTCGTCCTTACCGCTCCCCTGCACAATTAACATTTAACAATGTAAATATACCTTGGAGTTCTTCAGTAAAATAACTCGGCTTGACATTGGATAAACAGCTAACATGACAGCCCCTATCTCATCCAAACTTAAACTGGCATATCAGCGCCTTTCTATGTTATACCCTATTCTCAATAGAAAATCTCCAATACAGAAAAAATGCTCTCTTCTAATATTTAAACAAATTCTACGTCCACTACTCGCTTATGCGTGTCCGGTCTGGGGGAAATGTGCGACCACTCACATTAATAAAATTCGAATTTTTCAAAATAAAGTGCTACGTATTATTGCCAACGCACCTTAGTTTATAAGGAACGTAAACCTACACAAAGACCTTCAGATCCAGGAAATCACAGACCACATTAAAACCTCATCAAAAAACTTCCATACCGC
>NW_021772142.1:0-1233 GCF_005508785.2 Acyrthosiphon pisum | reverse complement strand
GGGAAGGATGAGGAAAACTATTTCAAACCGTCAACCATCAAAATCAATAGTTTCAAACCGTCAATCATCAGAATCAATAGAATTAATTGAAATTGAAAGATTTAAAAAATGTTCTAAGACATTTATGATTAAGAATAATTTGGAATTTATAGACTATAAACAATTTTTAAACAATGCTTTAGATAAAATAATTTTAAAGTTGAAACAATCATGTCTGCAGACATCAATAAAATTCAATTTGAATGTAGAAAGTGTGTACGAACGAATAATTACACAAGAAGTGCAGAACATGGTATTTAAAACTTCTAATATACTTGCATGTAATTCATCTGATTTTAATAAAATATTAAATAAAATGATTAATACAATATTAGTTGAAGTTGACACGTTTGTAAGCAAAAAATCCGGATGGTTACTTGTAAAAATAGATAGATTACAATTAAGAATTAATATGGTAAATCCTCTCAAAGGATATACTTAATTCCATCTAAGACTAAACGGTTTTAATATTTCATATTATACAAGTTGAATCAAAATCTTTTTTATTAAAGAATTGTAAACGACAATAAATACTATAATACAATTATGAGATAAAATGCAACAGTATTATTTATTTTCATTGAATAATTTGCTACCAGATGGCGATTTTTTTTTATGTCGAGTTACATTAAGTTTTTAAAAACAGGGTATTGAGGATCAGGAGATGATGTGTAATAATTAATTTTGACTTAATAAAAAAAACTTTTATTTTATTTTATTTTAAAAGTGTTATACATAAAATCATTATTTTAATATATCTGATGATGTTATCCATGAATTTTGACTTGGATCAAAACCTAACCATTTAACAAACATCTTGTTCCCAACTTTTTTTACAATACGTTCAATGAGAAAGGTGTTTGGAAAATCAGTTAATTTAATTTCCTGTTCATAAAAACCACCTAAGATTATATTGTTTGATTCATCCTTTAGCTGATAAGTTACTGGATTTGTTTGTAAAACTTTTGAAACTGTAAATATTTCCGTTGTCCAATTTGGTGTATATCCTTTACTAAATATATGTTTATACTTTGATATTCGTACTTTATCGTTAACTTTAAATTTTGCCTTATACAATGTTTGAGAATTTATATATGTATTAAATTTAATTCTGTTTGTATCCATCCGAGCTTCATTAGGTGTACATTTGATTGTTCTATGTTTTGTATTATTATAGTTATGTATAATTTTTG
This sequence comes from Acyrthosiphon pisum, assembly GCF_005508785.2. Taxonomy (NCBI): domain Eukaryota; kingdom Metazoa; phylum Arthropoda; class Insecta; order Hemiptera; family Aphididae; genus Acyrthosiphon; species Acyrthosiphon pisum. The sequence continues at coordinate 1 of NW_021772142.1, read as the reverse complement.
A
>NW_021772141.1:0-365 GCF_005508785.2 Acyrthosiphon pisum | reverse complement strand
TCATGTAGTTATTAAATGTTACTATAATAATATGAACGAACTTTATAATATTATAATAAATAATAATATATTATTGTCTATATGTGTCTTAAACTATAATAAACAAAATACCTAAAACTTTTATCGACAAACGCCGAGCGAGATTAGAAAAATCGTCAATTATAATATTGTTACCTATACAATATAATATTGATTAACCCATCTGTGCGCGTGTGTCGCATACATTATTAACGTATATTAACGAGTAACGTCGTAACGAACACACTTCAGCTCGGCGTGTTTGCTTGCACAAGTATTATATTATTATACACTATAGTACTATACGATACAGCTAGACGAGCTCCCGAGTCAACCGCTGTTGAAAG
>NW_021772140.1:0-815 GCF_005508785.2 Acyrthosiphon pisum | reverse complement strand
CAACTCAGAAGCTATCGTTCACGTGTGTGACGTTGTTATCAGTAAGTGTAACTTATCAGTAAGTGTAACTTATCAGTGATACCGCAACCGTAACTTATCAGTAACCACTCCTCATCAATAATAAATAAATTATTCGTAACGTGTGCGGTGTATAAATCTCTTTATCAGTAATTAACTCCTACTATCAGCATCTGCTGCTGTAGATTTATTCAAAAATGTCAAAATTCACGAAATAAACGCTTTTTGTTAAATATCAGAAATATATACTGCATATCACTATTGGTACTACGGTGTAGGTTTTTTTAAAAATGTCAAAAATCATGAAATTCACGAAATAAACGCTTTTTGTTAAATATCAGAAATATCTACTGTGTAGCAACATTTTTACTACGGTGTAGGTTTTTTTGAAACGTTCAAATAATCGTATAAATCTATTGAATAGATGGCTATTATCCCTTTGTTATCGATACGACCTTATCGTACACTAGCTGCAGTTACCGTTGTCAACGGCGTTGAGTGTAAAATTAAAATAAACATATATTATTATTAAATATCAGTAATGTATGACGCATATATTTATTTTAGTATGTTGTTGTAGATTTATTCAAATAGCCGAAAATCACGAAATAAACGCTTATTGTTAAATATCAGAAATATATACTGCATGTCTACATTTGGTGTACGGTGTAGGTTTTTTTGAAACGTTCAAATAATCGTATATATCCATTGAATAGATGGCTATTATCCCTTTGTTATCGATACGACCTTGTACTATACCAGCTGCCGTTGTCAACAGCGTTCAGTGTGTCACAGTT
>NW_021772139.1:0-830 GCF_005508785.2 Acyrthosiphon pisum | reverse complement strand
TAATCGCCGGTAATGTATAATTTATCTATCCGAGGCAATTTAAATAATTTCTCTATCTACATCATTATCATACCTTTGTTATTATGAGTACCTCTCATAATAATAATCCAACAAGTCCAAAGTATAAAAGCAACAATGAAAAGAAAACGGTATCCCCGTTAAAAATATCTATAATATCTATACCATTATTAAATCAAACGAGTATTAACTCCCCAATCGAATCTTCAGACAATGAAAACGAATGGCGAATATCTTCTCATCAAAAACGTCTAAACTCTCCTGGATTGTCACCCAAACTAAAAATATCAAACCATCAAAATAATTCTCAAAAAAATATATTTTCTACTCCAAATCGCTTTCGCCCTTTGTACATCGATACGAACAACACGAAAACAAGATTAAACAATACTTAAATTGATAACGAAATGGCTGTCGATAATGACGTTATCATAAAAGCTCCGCCACCAATTTTTATTAAATCAATTATTAATAACTACCAAGCTTTTTGCGAAGAAATTAGTAACCTACAAGCTCCACCCTTGGAATTCTCGTGTAAAACTATATCAAACAGCTTAAAACTCTACACATCTAATCCCAATTCATATAGAAAGGTAATAAAGTACCTCAAACAAAAAAATGTAAATTTCTATACATTCCAACTACACGATGATAAACCTTATCGTGTAGTTATAAGAAATCTTCACCCCACCACTGTAGTTGATTTTATCAAAGAAGACTTGGGTAACCATGGGTTCTTAACTCGAAATATAACAAATGTACTTCATTACCAATCCAAAGCTCCTTTACCACTATTTTTTGTCGACCTCGAA
>NW_021772138.1:0-851 GCF_005508785.2 Acyrthosiphon pisum | reverse complement strand
AGCCCGAGGCGAAACGACAAAAGTGCACCACCGCCCACACAGTCTTTCCGCCGCAGGCGGGATGACAAACACCAGAATCTAGTCCTCTTAACTATAAAACGGAGACCCGTGTGGCGCTCTCGTTCCGACTAGGTATAATATTTTGAACTAGCGTAAGGAAACGGCCAATGAAAAAATTCGGTTCGCGTCTCCCGGGTCTTTGGTTTAAAGTCGACGTGAACGAGGGCCAATGAAAAAATTCCGTGGGCGGTCTCCCCGGTCTCCACTTTTATGCACAATAGAAAATATTATCGGAAAAAAAAGGTATATAAATTATACACAATAGAAAATATTATCAGAAAAAAAAAGGTATATTTACCAAGAAATTTGTAATTTTTTTATTATTATTTATTGAATTGTTTATTTATTGATCTATTAATATCTAATTCAGTTTATTTCAGTTTAATTCGGATTTTTCGTGTTTACCAGCTTTGAGTACTTTCTGCGTTCCCGTTCGGACCTTATTCGCGTTCCCCGCTAAATTTACAGGCCGCGCGCGGCCCTACTTTGTTTCCGGCGCGCTGCGGCGGACGTGACGTGCAAACCGAGTGCCGCCGTGCGCGTGTTTATCAATACATTTTTACAAAAGTAGAGTTTTACCACTTTACGTCGCGTAGGTATTACTATATACAGGCCCTAAATACAGGCGTCGAAAAGTTCGATTTTTTTTATTTACATGTAACTTCGTTATTATAATAATATTATATTTCACTGCCTTTTGTCCTTATGCCTACTCGGTCACCCTTCCTTTTATCGGTATTTATATATTTTATATTTGGCATAAATATACACGATATAGCCACTGTAGGATA
>NW_021772137.1:0-1067 GCF_005508785.2 Acyrthosiphon pisum | reverse complement strand
ATGTCCAAAAAAATTAGAAAAAACCTTTAAACATTTTTAATGCATTATTTAAAAAAATAGTGTGGTTTTCCGTGTGGTAAACTTTTTTTGTTATGGTCAGAAAAACTTATAGAGGAATCTTGTTTTACATTTTTAAATCTTTGGTAAGTATAAAAAGAAAACATCTTATGAATTTCTAACTCAAAGTACTATGCGTCAAAATTATATTTTTAAATACATATATAAAAATATTGTGACATTTTTAAAATTGTATAATATGAATAACATATGAGCAACTTAGTATTAAATTTTCCAATTTTTTGATCAACTGAAAATATTGACATATAAAGTAAAGAAAAATACATAAAATAAAAAATTGATATTACCTATATTATATTTATAGACATGTCTAAAATAGTTCATAAAGCATAAACAAATTTAGCGATATTTTTCAAATAGGTATTTACGGTTATTTGTTTTTGACTTACCTACACCAAAAAAAAAAAAAAGGCGGGTAAGTCGTGGATGTCGCTCTGCTGTACAGTAGGTTACAAGTGGGTTACTGTAATGGATGGAATTAAATTTGAATCCAATGATATTATATCATTGTATACGAAAAACGATTCTGAACGGAGATGATTTGTCAGTCTAGGATATATTATTTTTAAATATTGTAATATTGTGTTTGGTGGATATGACACCCCCCTTGATACGTATCATATATTACATTATTATTACATATAATATATTACAGTATACATTATTATATATAATAAAATAGGAACATAGGTAAATACAATATGAAATATAAAATAATGCACAATACTAATTAGTAATAACATATAATATACAGGTTAACAATATCGCGATTGCGGCGGTAATGCGGTATCGCGATATACGCTTATTATTTTTTTTTCATTATTATCTATTGACCATACAGACATTATGTATACATATTAATTAATTAAAATAAAAGTTTTAGTTTGTACGTATTTTATATAATATTTAATGTTTATAATTAACACCCCCCTTCAGAAAATCCTAGCTACGCCACTGTGCCGCATCCATTAGTTTAATATCAATGGGTC
>NW_021772136.1:8851-13110 GCF_005508785.2 Acyrthosiphon pisum | reverse complement strand
GCAGTTTTACATAAAAAAAAAAATTATTTCGATTCTTAAAATAGCGTTGGTATTATTATGTGATTATTATAGCATTTATTATTATTATTTATGTTTATTCCCAACTGTAATAGTTATAATAATATCTAATAATAAATAATAATAACCTCAATAACACGATTGAAAAATATTTATATTTTCATTAAATTGATTTGATTTATTCTGCCAGTCTGCCTAACCAGTAGTAACCACCATAGTGCATATTGTGTTAATCGTTAATATATTATAGTGTCTTCCTCGCGGTTTTTATTGTAGATAATTAATATAAGTCGTAAATCGTGATCATTATTTCAACGTGACTGTTCTGTCTTATATTTTTTAACAATATGAGTGATTCAGATGATGACCCACGTTTGAGAACTCCAGAAAAAGTTAAGCGATCGAGAAATGAAGGTTCAGTCAAATTCAGTCACAAAAAGCAAAAGTTTCGCAACGAATGGATACAAAAAAACGAATTTAAAAATTGGTTGGTCCCAGTACAAAATGACAATTTTAAAGGTAAATGTAAATTATGCAATACTGAAATGACAGCTGAATTAACAGGAATAAAAAAACATATGACATCTTAAAAACACCAGGTTATAATTCGATCAACTGAAATATGTGAAAAATCATTACCGTGTTATTTTAATGACAATTCAAAAAAAAAACTTATTGAAGACACTAAGAAAGCCGAGATATTACTAAGCGGTTTCATTTCTGAGCATAATTTGTCTTTTAACATTATGGATCATTTAACTGCTCTTTGCAAAGAAATTTTCGTTGACTCTAAAATAGCCTCAAATTTAAGCATGGGTCGTACTAAAACAGCTGCAATAGTAAAAAATGTCATTGGAAAATGTCATCGCGAAGAACTTACAGAAAAATTGAAAACTTACAAATTTAGTGTAATCATAGACGAAAGTACAGATATTGGTACAATAAAAAGTTATGGATTTGTGTAAAATACTTTGACTCAAAATTAAACAAACTTGAAACAAAATTTTGGAAATTAATACAGCTATTCACAGACTCCGATAGTGCTAATATTGGTGCTACAGCGGAAACAATATTTAATGGATTATATTGGATTGTTATTTTTTATCAATTATCATACTTATGATAATCAACGTTTTACTTGAGCCAGAACCACAGATTAATAATTATATGAAAATATTTCCGTTTAAAATTCCGTTTCGGTGCAAATTTTCGTGTATTGCTGTAAGTCTACTGATATGTGTATCGTGTATGATACATTGATATTTGATAATAATTAATATGATTGTATTATCTAAACGAGAACCGAGCGTAGCGAGGTTCGAGTTTTTTTTTGTTAATGGTACGATCATTTTATTGGAAAATCGATAATTCTGACCAACGCTTACGATAATCCCACTTTTAAAATTTGGCAACACTGGGCGGCCGACACAGCTAGTCCTTTTCGCACCTGCTACGCGTAAGGCCGCGTGTACATTGGCGAGCGGCGAGCGTCGAGCGTCGAGCGGCGCGTCGCAATAAAATTTTCAGCCTATGTAAATTATATTGAAGTGTGTACATTGACCACGGGCGGCGAGCGGCAGCGGCGAGCGACAGCCCAGCGGCGCGTCGCAGATCGAACATGTTTGAATTTCGACGCTCACCGCTTATGAAATTATGATATCACTGTATTTTCGTGCTAGTTGCTTTTGAACTATGGACGACACACGTTCTGTAGACAGTATGAGAGAAATTATTATTTCTGAGGTCCAAACAAGACCTTCCCTGTGGGATGATACACATCCTCAATATAAAAATGTAGAACGGAACAAGAAAATGTGGGAAGAAATAGGAAAATCACTAGGAAAAACAGGTATTATTAAGTAAAACAGGTATTTTATCAAGTGTCAACAATAATGTACATAATGTGTAGGTGATCAAAACATTATTTACAAAACATATTATTTAAAATTAATAAAAAATAAATAAACTGATTTGTATTTTCAATATACTTACCTGACTTAAGTTTTTCGACATTCAGTAAACATGTATTAATACATAACGAACTTACTAAATATAACATGCATTATGCAGTATTAAGTATTTTCGTAAAGCAGTAGTAAACTAATTGTTTTTACGCTATAATAGTCTATTTTAGTTACTATAACTTATAATTATTATCATTATCTACATTATGCACCAACTACATGTGGTGGTGACATTTCAAATATAAATATGTATTAGTTTTAAATTTTATAAATAAAACCACAGAATAGTTTAAATTTAGTCTATTCTGCGATAAAGAAAATGTGGGATAATATAATGATATTATTATAGTTGGTGCAATCAACATTGACAATATTATCTCATGTACAATTTTTTGAATACGTCCAATAATATAAACACATTAATATTCGTGTTAAAATTAATATATTAGGAATAAATTAAATACCTACGAGATTTAGTTGTACATCAAGTTTTCTGTGAACTAACAAATAACAATAAGTACCAGCATAAATTTAAGGCATTTATTATTTATTTTAAACTAAATTTAATGATTTTATAATTTTTATTAATAAAACGTTGTCCATTGTGTATAAAGTATGTACTGATCATGACGCATTATTTAAAAAATAATCAACGAATGCATCTCTTACTTCTTTTGCCCTTTGAAGAGCATTTGTACCTCTTGCTCGTTGATTAAAATTTTCATTTTCCCAATAATTGTTATGTGTGTCCAACATAACATTACAATAGTCCCAAATCAGTATCGCCATCTTTTTCTCTGACAATGTTATGCAATAAACACATACATTTAATTATAATTACGGATTTTTTTGAACTGACCTCGATCTCCTTCCCAAGCAATCTCCATTTGGCACGTAATATTCCAAATGTACATTCAATACATTTACGCGCTCTTGATAAATTATCATTAAAACGTTCTTTTGCAGGTGTTAAGGTTCGGGAAGGAAAAGGTCTCATTAAATATGGCTTTAACGGGTAGGCTTCATCTCCGATTAAAACATGAGGTACCTTGATATTTGTTCCTGGTAAATTTTTTTCAGGTGGTACATTTAAACTATTAGGTACTATCCATTAAATGAAGAAGTGCCGAAGATGCAAATGTTCCTCCATCGCTCTGCTTTCCTCTTGCTCCTACCTCAACTGTCAAAAACTTTTTGTCTGCATCTGCAACTCCTTGTAGAACCAATGAAAAGTATTTGAGATAATTGAAGTAGCTCGATCCTGAATTTTTTGGACACTTAATTTGGCAATGTTTCCCATCTAAAGACCCAATGCAGTTCGGAAAACCCCATCGATTATAATAGTCCTTAGCAACTTTTTCCCAAAGTTGTTTTGTAGGAACTGGCATAAAGTCATGTACAAATTCTTCCCATATGACTAGACAAACTTCATGAACAATCTTTGATATGGTACATGCACCCATTCGCATTGAAAACGATAAGTTTCGAAAAGAAATTCCAGTTGATAAATACCTTTTTAAAATATAACATTCATTTATTATTAGTGATTTTGTAAATATAACAAAATAATACAATATAATAAGGTATCAGGTAAAATGAATTTAAAATAACGACCTAGGAAGCGTATTACTGATAATTAAATAAATAAGTATTACTATAATATTATAGTTATATATCATATTATGATAGCAATATAATTAATATACCTACCATTAAACACAGGGGCGCCATTTGGGGGGGGGCAGGGTATACTTTGGCTCCCCTATTTAGTTCTGTGTCTTATTGGCCTGGATTAAAATTTAGAATGCGCCGATTTAGATGAAGTAGTAGATAGATTGTCTAAGCTAAAAAGTAGAAGGTATAAGCTAGAATAGCATAATTAATTTAAAAAGCTAAAGTATACTGTATGGAATATTGTATTATTATTTATTATAATAAGTCAATAAATAAATATAATGTATTAATTTCATTTGGAATAAATTGCATTGATTAAATGTAGATACCTATACCTACTAAATATTAAAAAATATTATATTTAAAATATGTCCTTCAAGAGTTTAACCCCATACAAGCGACTTACATACAAACGATATCTGTATTTATCATTCTAAAAAAAAAGTGACTTGCTTAAACTTTGGCACCCCTATTATAAAACTCAAATGGCGCCCCTGAATTTAAACATATTATACTTAGTAACAAAGGATAACAGGTAGTCTTCGCTCAGAATCAGCTTTCGTATGCAATATTTTATCATTAAATTCGAATTCGAACATTTTA
>NW_021772136.1:6232-8801 GCF_005508785.2 Acyrthosiphon pisum | reverse complement strand
AGACCTCCTCGGAGCGCAATAGATCTACGAATCAGATATTGGCACTATGACAAGACGGCTGCGGGTATACTTGGTCATTTTACGACACCCCGCACCGACCAAAGGCACATCTCGTAGAAGGCCCCCTGGACTGTGAACACCAACAACGTAGTCCGCCAGGGATCTGGTAAGAGAGGGGATAGGACTATATAGGAGCCCTGGGAGTAGCTAGTATTCAGACGTGATTTCACAAACCGTACGTACACATCCCTGTACTTCTTCATTCTTAAATTATCATATTTTTGTATTACGACTTAGATTATTTTCGTTGACGACGTATTACGGGACTTAGAGAATATTCGAGCAATCGCTTATTTTCTAAGACACGGGTTTTTCTTCGTCAATTTGAATAATCTAATAGTGTTTAAATTCAACTTGTTACTATATTTTACAATTTTAAATAAATAATACATCAACCACACACTGTTGATCATTTTGACGCTACTACCATCATCCCATCCTGTCACCATCTCCTGTAAGTCGGGTGCACGCAACATTACATATAAACCTTAATGTTCCTATATCGCACCCACTATCCTGAATTTGTGGTACAGTTATCATATAATTTTGGTGTTTCGCTATTCCTACTATTTTTCCTGTATTAATGCCCGTGTCTATAAAATAAACTTTTGTTGTTGATATTCCCTCGGGTGCTGGCTTATTGTCATCGAGTATCGTGGTCCATAATAGCAATCTATAATATATATATTTATGTTAATTATTATTTCCGAATTTTATCGCGTTCACATCCCACGTCAACTTTTATTATTATTTATATTTATTTTCATTGTTATTGTAAATTATTACGTCTATACATTACTACACACTAATACTATCTTATTATTTTATAACTGTTTTATTTTTATTTATACATATTTCAATTAATTATTCGCGATGTATTTATTCGCTTTCGTCGTCATTTTTATCGTCGTTTTCGTAATATTTTTTCACGTCATTTTTATGTACCGTTACTTTTTTACGATTTCGCGATATAACTACATTTTCAGAATCTAATATTTCTAAAATTTCGTATGGCCCCCTCCAAAGTGGACTTAATTTATTTCATTGAGTATGGTCTTTAAGTAAAATCATATCTTTAATTTTTAGTGATGTGAGTCTCGTAAATTTACCATGTAAAATTTTACCGGTAAGGTAAATTTACAAAAAACAATTTACAATTTACATTTTTTTTACCACTCAAACAGTTGAGTGACCACTTTATTTGTATGTCTTTGTATTTTTTATCAAGATATTAGGATTATAATACAAATTAGGATTTTTATAAAATGTTAACGACAGTTACGTGATACGAATTATTGTGATATGGTGTACGCGGTTACTGGTACTGTTTAATACGATACGTTATCTCTTATCTTTATCTCATCACATTTATTTTGAATACAATTGTCACGATTAAAGATATACTGGTTACACATCGAGACTGTATAACACGGCTCGAAAAGCGCGATTGAAAATGTACTGACTAGTAGCACTATCTAGTGGATTCTTCAACTTATTTTAACTACGTAAATTTCTTAATTATGAAAACTAAGTATTTATTATTTATATATACCTAAATACCTTAGTACTATAATTACTACTTACTTTTATACATTAACAATTTAAAACCACGATTAAAGATATATGATATATCATTAATCGTGATATACACATTAGTACTTGTCTACTTTAAGACACTATAAGTCTATAGAGTATAGACTATAAACAACAAAATGACTTGTTAGTTGTTGTATACAAATACCACATGAAATTTCCAAAATAACATTTGGAATACCTAAGGAATAAGGATAAAAGAAGAAAAAAAAATGGAAGTAGCTTTAGGCGTATTATTTAAAAAATCAAATCGGGTTTGTTCAAATCATTTTTATAAAGAAGATTTTAATAATACATGGACGTCAGGTGAAGGAACAAACCCATATACTTACAGTAAACTATTGTCTAATTGAAATTTTTTTTTTTTTTGGTTTATAAGTTTATTCAATTTGTTACAAAAAAGAGAACAATAAGAACAATTAATGGTAAATATTGGTTAAAAAAAAAAAAGAAAAAAAAAGGCAGATTAAACATGGTGTAGAAGCCTCCCAGAGGAGGTGCAACGACTATCTAATTTAAATACCTATTCAAATATCAATATAGAACATGTTTAACTGTTTAAGCCTATAATATAATCAGTTTATTTTAAAAATAAAGGATTGATATGGTTAATATTACTTTCTACTTCTTAGGTTTGCCTAAAGCGATGGCAACTAAAAAAAGGGGCATTACCATTTCTTCATCCTTTAGAAAAAATGGAAAGTGATAAAGTAGAGGTTTGTTAATTTCAAATTTGTAATGTAATAACTAATAGTAGTACCTACGTTGTATTATTTAATTTAGCTAATTTATTTATTTTATTTAGTATAACTTTTAACTATTAAATATTTATAATTAATCATTAATATTATTTACTGTATTTATTGTCTTTTGTTCTAATATGTTTTAAATTTTTTTGTGTGGTATTAGCCATATT
>NW_021772136.1:2769-5211 GCF_005508785.2 Acyrthosiphon pisum | reverse complement strand
ATGGTACCAACCATCTGGCAGCATTATATTATTTTTATATTTTCCAAAAAAGAACAATCAATGTTTTATCCAAAACTATTATCAAAATATATGAACATTGTATATTTATATTATTTAGTTAAAATTTAAGTAACTGTTTAAACGTTTTTTAATTGTTAAAAGTAAATAACCTTTTATGTAATTACTTACTTCATGACCAGTTATATTCATATTATTCAATGCCGGGTGGTTTTGAACTGGCTATGACAATTGTCTCCTACATTTAACAATTTTTTGAGGACTTTCTTCAATAACTCTTTTTGTAGATTGCTATTAAATTATATTTTTGGTTGGTTATCAGTTTTAACATATTTATTGTAAACTACCAAAATGTACTACATTTAATTTACCTCAGCATTAACAATTCCATGTTCAACCGTATCAAAAATTTGAGGAACTGCACCTTTCGATAAACTAGGTTTCACTTTTTGAGGAAAGTCTAAACCCTAAATCATGTTAGTATTTTTTTTTTTAGTTGGTAATTATTTATTTATTTCTTATGTATGTCCTTCAAAGTTTAAATAACAGTTAAGAGGATGACTTTCACCTCAACTATTACTAAAATTATAGATGATAATATGTTTAAGGGTATGACAAATTGATTTTATATTTTCAAAATAAACAAAAAAATTGTGTAAATTTAAATGATGTTTAATTTGTTTTGAGACAATATTTAGACAAACCGAATATGTCATACCTTCAAAAATATTATTCTCTATTGTTTTTGTAATGGGTGATTTTACTCTAACATTGCTTAAAACATAAAAAAAAAATGATTCTGCAAAATTGGGTTTTGTTTATGTTGCATGTGGGCCAGAGAGAGAAAACAAAATTGCGCTGACATCCTCTTAAATTTTACCAACTATGTTTTTAAAATATTGTTTATTTTAAAATTTAATTAATATTTACTCTAATTATAATATGTATTATGTACAATACCTCAACACCAGCATAAGTTTTTACTATATCTTTAGGGAGAAAATGTTTTTCACAAATAAACTTAATTTTGGTATCGCATCCATTAATTGATTTAATAATTTCTGTCCAAGAAGAAAACGATGCCTTAGGAATACTAAAAAAGCTGCATTCCCCATCAACACTTTTGCAACTAATTATACAACACTTTCTGGACATTTTTAAAAATGAATACCTTATACTACTAAGAGGCAAGTGTATACTAATAAGAACAAAATATAAGTCTTTTAAAATGTGTTTTATTATAATTTCATGACAAGTTTAATACAGTTTTTAACAAGTTATTTGCAATATTCTACATGTTCAGTCATGTTATTTGAAACTTATTTCATATTTTTGTTTTATTATTGTTTTTGTCCAACAGATGTCGCTTCAGCTTCACAATTTCTCCCACCACAAAAAGTCCGTATTAAAACCTGACCGCATATTTTACCGTCGTTGCCAGTCCATATTATCTTAGTTCATGATAATAGTATGGTCTCTACTCTCTAGACGCTCGTATCTGTTAATACCTAATCGCAAACCAGTCTAATCAGACATCATCGTATTGTTGTGTGTCCGTTGTCACTTGTCACAAATTTTCCGTACTCCATACTTAATAGGTATTTAATGGGGTCGAGGGGATTACACGCGAGTATTGCGCATGTGACACTAATGGTACAATTACTTAAAATATGACATTATGATAATAAGTTATTGTAGCGGAAGCGAGTAGGTACAATGATTATCACTATTATACCTTGGGTTCAAACGATAAGGAATTTATTACTTTTAACTTCTGGTCTTTATAAACGATAAGTATTATTATGACCAGTGGCGAAATCACCTTCCGTGGGGCGAACGGCGGACACCCAAGCAAATGGATATTATACAATACATTTAGGGGCACAATTCAACCTTACTGCGCCTACTTGAATTGATTTTAAAATGTAATACCTTTTGCCCTGGGGCATAAAAATCGTAATAACTGCGGTATCTACTGACGAGATACAACACAATATTTACTTTACACACAAATACCTCCCTCAACTTTGAAGAACAATATCTCATCAACGGATTAACGAAAAATGAAAATTTAAACGTGATAATTCATAAAAAAATAGCATTATTAATTTATGAAATTTTAAGTATAGGTTACCATTTGAAAATCAAAAGTTGATAGTAGTTTACCTAATTAATATAAGGGTGAAAAATATAAAACATTTATACAAATGTAGAAATACATGAAACTAAAATTTAAAAAAAAAAAAAATCTAAAAAAGTTAATACTTTTCGAGATAATGAGTGTTCAACGATAAAAGAATCACCCTGTATAGTCATATAGCATATAAAATAACTAAAAAAAATTTAGCCCTTAAGCTTACAGAAAAATAAATTTTCATTGAAAAATTCTCAAAAATCTAAATATTTAAATATTCAAATGAAAAT
>NW_021772136.1:0-794 GCF_005508785.2 Acyrthosiphon pisum | reverse complement strand
TAAAAATGATGTGTCATCGTTTTTAGATGTGAATAATAGCTAAAGTCATAATTTTGAATATATTGGTTTGTAAATTCATTCCTCTGACAAGTTATGAGAAGACCACGAACATCATTTTTAATAAGATCGTAAGCTGTGTTAAATGTAGCCTCGTAACTGAGGTAAACGTTTCTGCTTCTCTACAATATATAAATCTACCAGATTCTGAATTTGTCTAAGCCGTCCAAAGTCAATGCTTGTAAGACTTATGTAATTGTCGTTTATATGCAAGGTAATTAAACTATGTTTAACATTGATTGAATATGATAAATTATCGGTTATCTTTACACGTCTACATCTTGTATTTAGGTTATTAATAATCGAATTGTAATTAGATTCAGACATCAATGTAAACCATTCTTCTAAACTTAATGTGATAATTTTCTTTGAAAGTTTACATTCTAATAACAAAATAATTGAAATTTGCTTATTTATTAATAATCCAACTGTAATACTTTTCTTGCTGAAAGCACGGATGTCAAAAGTAGACTTACAGACAATTATCGGTGGACTCATAATGAAATTATTTTGTTAACTTTTTTTCAATAGTTAAAATAATTTTTTACACTATAAACTATAAAGTGGAATATAACTGTTAGAAGTCATACATTGAACTGAATGTTTTTTTCCTTTGCAGTCATATTATATACTAAAAAAAAAAAAAATCTTTGATAAAAAAAAAAAATGCAAAAAATGTGAACGTACAGATAGCCGATGAGTGCATACATAGAGAGGGAAATTTTATATACTTACTA
>NW_021772135.1:0-1480 GCF_005508785.2 Acyrthosiphon pisum | reverse complement strand
AGACCTGTCTGATCCTAACCTTCATCAAGCTGCAAAAACCATGCAGAATAATACATCATCTACTTCCGATAAAACTCAACCCAATATTAATGAAGAAATGTCAGATAACTCCATCCACTCTACTACTACTCAGCCATCAAAAAACTGTCCAAAAATCCCACCTATCATTCTTAAAGGCTCAGCTTGGAGAAAAGTGGCGGGCAAACTTATGACTCTCATACCAGTTGACTCAATAGAAGCTAAAGCATTCGGTCCAGACTCCATAAAACTTCAATGCTTCGACATCAATTTATTTCGAATAGTTCAAAAATACTTAACAACCTCGAACACAGAATACCACACTTTCAGCCTCCCTGATGAAAGAACACTCAAAATCGTTATAAAAGGTCTCCTAAGGGAAATCTCAGACACTGAAGTTTCAGAAGAACTCACCAATCTAGGTTACACGGTAACTAATGTGAGACAATTTGGCAAACAAGATCAAAAACTCCCCATTCACATAGTTGTTTTAAAAAACACACCAGAGAACAAGGGGATCTTCAACCTTAGATCTCTGTTGTACATGGCAATCAAAATTGAAAGATACAAATCAAATACACCAGCGCAATGCTACAACTGCCAACAACTTAGCCATTCCAGCTTATACTGCGGCGCTTCACCAAGGTGCGTTAAATGCGCTGGAATCCACAAGGCTAAAGACTGCACAAAAACTCCTGAAGAAAAACCAAAATGTACGAACTGCGAAGGTGACCATACAGAAAATTACAAAAAATGTCCAGCTATCACTCAAGAAACGGAAAAGAGACGTCCTCTCAAACCAAAGATCCAAGAATCGTCCTCGCAATCAACAAAAATTCCATCAATAATTCAAACTAATCAGGTAAACTCAGTTACTCCTTCCTTCACTCAACCAAAAACTAGCTACGCTGAACTTACTAAATCAAAAGAAAACACTAACGTAAAATCTACTTCTGAACAACTCCAAAATTTAATACCCAACATCACGGGCAACACTGATCTAAAAACAGTAATTTCCACCATAGTGACAATACTTCCACTACTACTGAATTTATTAAACCAAATATGAATTTCACGAGAGTTATGTTTTGGAACTGTCAAGGCGTAAATCGGAAACGCCTTGAACTACTAAACTTAGTTCAAGAAAATAACATTGATATAATCTTATAAAACGAAACTCACCTATCATCCAATACACAATTCAAGCTACCTAACTTTATTACGTACACAACAAATAAAATAACGACTAACGGTCGACCTCCAGCAGGCGGAACAGCCACCTTAATAAATAGAAAATTCAACCACATACATATCAAAATCATTACAAACTCAATAACCAATACAACAATACAACTGAGACTTGGCCAATATGATCTCCAGCTGATATCTGTCTATAAGAGTCCTAACTCTGCACTCCAAATTAAAGACATAGAAAATCTTCTTGACTCACATCAAAATGTGA
>NW_021772134.1:0-1024 GCF_005508785.2 Acyrthosiphon pisum | reverse complement strand
CACACACACACACACACACACACACACACACACACACACACACACACACACACACACACACACACACACACACACAAATACATATAATATAATATTCAACTTTGTTTTCATAATAGATTGTATATTCGTAAATGTTCATAGAAAATACCTTCTGAAGATAATGATTTACTATGAAATACAATGGGTTTAGTGTACAGATGGCACCAGTTCCAGTGGCCTCGGAAAAGGCCCCATGTCACGATTGTTTACTCGATCGTTTCATGTGTCGCTAAAATAGCTCGTTAACATTCTTAGTAAATCTAAATTCGGTTATCCGATGACTTCAACGTGGTGAATTAAATACAGTCTATTCAAAACATATCATAGTGGATCAAAATATTTAGAAAAATTAAAAAAACTACAACTATAAATTACAGAAAAAAAAAAATGCAAACAAAAGAAAATTTAAAAAAAATATATATATATATACTAATGTTTCAATGTTTCAATGTTTTCATAGAGTATAGATTATATATTCTTTTAACTTGAAAAAATAATAAAATACCTGATTTATATTTATATTTTTTCACAAATATCGCTAAACAAAAAAATTAACTGTATAAAAAGTGAATTATATTGTACAGTGTATTCAAATAATCAATCACTGATATTATCTCAGTTTTATATATTTTGAAAATATAAAAAAAACAGTAACTATACTATGAAGTTAACAATGAAAACACAAGTACTAAAAGAAAATAGTCAAAGAACTGATTATTATTACCGATAATTATGAAGTACCTAAAATTATTTATAAATATATAGGAAAATATATATTAAATATAAAAATTGACTAAACTGTGTACAAATCATGAGAAAAAAACAATCAATAATTATAAATTATTATAAATTAATCGATTATAAAATATGTTAATAACATATTTGGTGACTGGTTAGCTAAACTTT
The DNA here is from genome assembly GCF_005508785.2 of Acyrthosiphon pisum. NCBI lineage: Eukaryota > Metazoa > Arthropoda > Insecta > Hemiptera > Aphididae > Acyrthosiphon > Acyrthosiphon pisum. The sequence goes on along the minus strand of NW_021772134.1, from coordinate 79 downwards.
ACAAAATCATAATAATAAAAACGTACAAAGATTACATTTAGCTAAAACAGAATATATTATTAAACAAACGAATGTATAA
>NW_021772133.1:0-1420 GCF_005508785.2 Acyrthosiphon pisum | reverse complement strand
TTCTACTGAATATAGTTGACATAAGAATGTCGATGTCAATCTGGTATTAGATACGTGGATACGAGGATTAAACTGTAGGTAACTTTTTAATACGTGTTAAAAATAAACAAGTTTCAAAGACCACAATTATTTATTGAGTATTCATTTTTTTTAATTTTTAATTTAAACGACAGAATCGTCATTTACAACACTTTTAGTGGTGAATAATAAAGGACTGTGTGTACTGAAATATGAAACGTACTCAAGAGTTTCAAGAACTATGACCAATATACAATAAGGCACGAGACCACTTTTATGGATAATGTGTTTTTACCATAATATTAATCTTATAATTAGAATAACAAACAATACAAAAAAAAGGAGGGGTAAGTGGATGTCACTCTGCTGTACAGTAGGTTACAAGTGGGTCACTGTATGATGGATAGTTTGAATTCAATGATATAATATCACTGTATAAGAAAAACGATTCTGAGCGGAGACGGTATGTTAGTCTAGGTATAAGATATATTACATACTTATATATGGTATTAAAAAAAAGATTGACTAATAATAGGTATCTATGATAAATTCCAAATTAATCATATCACAATATCCATTAGGTACTTATAACGCGTTATACATCAACTACAAATCTTAGTACTAACATAGATATATAATAGTATAATTTAGAAGTTTCAAGTACCCACGAATAATATTATACAATCACAACAAAATAACTAATATAGTTATTCTAGGTTTTTAATATGTAATTTCGTCCAAATTTGAACTTAAAATGACTATAAAAATAGACCGTGTTTATGTATTTTTTAAATTTTTTGGTCACAAAATTAACTACTTACGTGGAATCTTGTTTTAAATTTTCAATTCTTAGATATAAAAGTTGAACATTTTATAAATGTTTAACTAAATATATTTATTCAAATTTAAATTTGATAAATGTTGTCAAAATTCGATCTTTAAATGCTTGTAAAAAAAAATTATGCCTAAGTATTTTTAATATTTTTCAACTGCTATTGTAACAATATATCAGGAGCGTTGTATTAAATGTTTACACTTTTTAGCCGAACAGATAAAACTTTATTGGTATTTATAGAAAAAAAGACTAAAAACATTGAAAACTGACAATGTCCGTAAACAGGTCAAAAAGAGTCAAATTATTTTATCGTGTATAGAAAAGGCTAATATAAATATTCAGTGAAATTTTCAAGTATCTACAGTCATTGGTTTTTTAATTACAACAAAATAAGAAAATCGTTATATGAGAAATCGAGTGAATATCAAATGTTGTAAAAATATGAATTTCAAAAGCTCATAAAAATTTAATTTTACTTTCTTGTAGACATTTTTTTTTTTGAAAAGGGTAGACAAACATAGAGGAATCTTGTATTACATTTTAAATCTTAGATTCAAAAGAAAATTT
>NW_021772132.1:0-761 GCF_005508785.2 Acyrthosiphon pisum | reverse complement strand
CAAAATCCAATTTGTGCGTTAACTGCAGTGATTTATTTGTTATTAAATATTTTGATTTTTTTAGATTCTGAGTGGAATGATGAATGTAGTGATTTTACAATGAAGTGTGTTTTTTTTTTATTTTTTTATTTTTTTTTTGTGTCTGTGTACACGATAAGTAGTCGAAATATTGCTTCGATTATCAACTTCAGTATCTTGTTCGATTGGAAAGTGAATATCGTTGGTGCATTGGGGAGGTTAAAATTTAAAATTCCCAGTAATTTTCAAAAGCACCGTGAAAAACAAAAGAAAAATTAAGGAAAAACGGGAATTTTTACGCAAAATCGATTTTTCACAAAATTTGAATTTGGTTTTTGGTGTAACTTTAAAACAAATGACCGTAGATACATGAAATTTTCAATGGTTGTTTATATTTCCATTTTATATACACGATAACATTTTCAAAATATTTTGATTTGTTTTGAGCTGTTTACGGACAATTTCAGTTTCCAATTTAATTAGTTTTTATTTCTATGAATGTCAATAAACCTTTATTAGTTGAGTAAAAATACTTGAAAATTTAATACAAGGCTCCTACTATATTGTTACAATGAGATTTAAAAAAATATTAAAAATCCTTAGTCACAGTTTTTTTTTATTAGCATTTAAAGTTCAAAAATTGACACAATATGTAAAAATCATTACGTAACGATTTTCTTATTTTGTTGTAATTAAAAAACAAGAGAAAAGTAGAAACTTGAAAATTTCACTGAAGTGTTTAT
>NW_021772131.1:0-725 GCF_005508785.2 Acyrthosiphon pisum | reverse complement strand
AAATTTTTACACTTTAAGGCCCAACAGATAAAACTTTATTGATATTTATAGAAAAAAAAAAACTAAAAAAATTTAAAACATACAATGTCTGTACACAGCTCAAAAAGAGCCAATTATTTTCAAAATTTTATCGTATATAGAAAATGCTAATATAAACATTCAGTGAAATTTTCAAATATCTAAAGTCATTCGTTTTTTAGTTACAATAAAATAAGAATTTTATCACATGAGAAATCGAGCGAAAATCAAATGTTGTAAAAATATGAATTTCAAACGCTCATAAAAATTTAATTTTAGTTTCTTATAAACATTTTTTTTTTGGTAAAGATAGATTATCCTATAAGGAATCTTATATTACATTTTAAAATCTTAGTTCTAAAAAGAAAAAATTTTACGAATTATTAACTCTAAATAATTTGCTACTTTTCGTGATTTTTACATATTTTGCCAATTTTTGAACTTTAAATGCTAATAAAAAAAAACTGTGACTAAGGATTTTTAATATTTTTCAAATATCATTGTAACAATATAGTAGGAGCATTGTATTAAATTTTCAAGTATTTTTACTCAACAAATAAAGTTTTATTGACATTCATAGAAAAAAAACTAATTAAATTGGAAACTGAAATTGTCCGTAAACAGCTCAATACAAATCAAAATATTTTGAAAATTGTATCATGTATAGAAAATGGAAATATAAACAACCAGTGAAAATTGCATGTATC
>NW_021772130.1:0-831 GCF_005508785.2 Acyrthosiphon pisum | reverse complement strand
TACAACATCTGGTACAGTTTTGAATCTGTCCGTCTATTTAGTGTGTTGGCGGCTACTCATAAAAATTGGTCGAACACCCACCAACTAGATGTAGTGCTGTCATAATATTATTATATCTTTATTAGTTTAAGAAAGAGAAAAAAAAAATTTTGTTTGTGTATGGTTGTTATTAAGTGTGTTATTGTTTATTTACTACTATACGTAACTTTATTTTTATTTATTTTCTTATACATATATTTTTTTTTTTTTTTTTGTACTTAATGCCTAATACTTAACTTAATTCTTTAATTGTTTTGTTTTTTTTTTTTTATCTTTTCAAATTAAACACTACCGCTATTAAATTCCGTTTCCCTTACTATTTCCCGCGGCCCTGCTATTACGTCTACCATATATCTATATCTATGCCTATTGACAAACTTAAACTTATAAATTACACTTACTATTAACATTAATAAGGCGAGTAATAGCGAACCTAGAATTATGCTTATTACGTAATTATATCCCGATTTTATTTTATTTCCCCCTAGGTGTGTCGGCATGGTCATATCTATAATTCCGTCATCTGTTCCGTCTGATGCGTTGTGGCCCGGTGTGGAATACTCTGTAGTTTCTTCAAGGTGGTTTTGTTTTTGCTCACTGTGTGATTCTTCCCGCATGTGACAGCTTATATTACTCTGCTCCGTTACTATGTTGTTCAAGTCGTTAATTTTTTGTGGTTCATCTGTGTTGTTAATTTTATTACCAATCTCCCCTAATATACTCGACGTAGTTGACACACTTACTGTGGTCTGTTCTGCTGCGATCTTTTCGTGTCTGAAGTTTTCAGTTTTA
>NW_021772129.1:0-862 GCF_005508785.2 Acyrthosiphon pisum | reverse complement strand
GTTTCTTTAAAACAAATACAGGCATACAGCTAATGATATTTATTATTTACTATTTGGCTTATTAATTTTATCATAGGCAATATAAAATAATTATAAACTTTAAATACAAATTAAATAATTTAATGCCCACCAGCCCCTCTCTCTAGTTTCTTAATTTCTTATTTTTTAATTTGTTTTGTTGATCTTTTAAGTTATCAGTATTTTTAAAACTACTTAAAAAGTATTTTTTTTTTATTTATTTTTTATTTTAGTTATTGATGTTTTGACACTTCGTATTTGAACTCAAAAACGAAAAAGCGTATACCTATACTCTTTTTCACGAGAGAAAGGTACCGGCGGCCGACCAAAACGGGTCAGCCGCCGCACATCCCCCACCTGTTGGCTAATATTTATCTATAGACTATTACAGGTATTAGGTAGGTATGATGGACGTAGTTTGTTATAGGCTATATTTATATTATCTAGTATTAATTATAGTATAACATGATACAGCTATAGCTGATATATGTACCTATAGGTGGGACGTGGGTATGTACAATGTCTTACATTATGTTAGTCTATTTAATCTTATATTATGTTTAGTGTGTATTAATTAAGTACTTTTTCGGACTTATGGTTTTTATTTGCAATAATTGTATTCATAATTCATAAGTAATTGCCGACACGCTCAACAGTAAAAGATAAACAAAATACTGGGTTTTGTATATAATATAATACTATAATATTATAGTTCTCTGCAAAAATTCGTTACATACTTACATGATAGCATACTTAATTATATTTTCGTTTATTAACCACAAATTTCTATAGGTATCTACCGTAGGTATACAATCGTTAACACGTTTTGTCATGATGTACTTAA
>NW_021772128.1:0-1259 GCF_005508785.2 Acyrthosiphon pisum | reverse complement strand
TCAGATGAATCAAATTAAATAATAAATGAGCATTAGTTTAATGCGAATAAAAATGCGTTTATATGCACCCAACTCCCGGAATTAACTGCTGCATATAAACGTGGTAAAGAAGAATAAAAAAAAATTAGATATATCAGTTGCTTAGTTTTAAATTTGAACAAAAATACTATACACAATTAGTCATTAGTAGGGACCGGATTTATATGCACAAAAAATCCTCAAAATATGCTTCTAATAATTCTGTAATATGTTATAAAATATGTATTAATTTTAAATATGTACTTAAATATGCACTTAAAATGTTGTTTAAAAATATGTAAGTTGAGCAATTGTGCTATGGTTTGCTTTTTCCAAAGCCTCGGAATGAAGTAAAAATGTCTGACTTGGTCGATCTATTTCTAATGTACCGACAATTAAATTTGTTACATATCGTCCCTCACAATCGGTAGTTTCGTCGATTGAAATACAGATATTATGATCCCCAATTGAACTTCTTATGTTTTTCATAGTTTCAGAGTAGCATTTGTTCACATAATTCGTTCGTAAGGTCGACTCATCTGGTATGTGTCGTTTAATATATTTTTCTTGGAAAGCGCGAAGAGATTGATTTTATAATTTACATAAAGGAATATTTGCAGAAATAAAAGCTTGGCAAATATCTTCATTAAAGTTATCCACGTTCGTATTAGAAATGAAAGTTTTTATTTATTAAATGTGTTTCTTTGAGTTTTAAATTTTTCTTGTGTTTATCACGTGATAAATGTTGGTCTACCAAAAACTTTGTAGTCGCGTTAACTGGAATTTCACAAATATTGCAATACAAAATTGAACCATCGGTTTTAAAAATATCTTTATGATCGTTTACGTATGTCTGTAAACGACTCCTAATTTGAGTTTTTACTTTAGGCATTTTAAAGTTCCGAATTAAAATTATCATCAAACGCAAGACACGGACTGACATCGAAAACTGACCGTCTAACACTAGAATTCTATTATATGAGCAACGATATAGCAACTATATATATATATATGTTACATATGACTTTATGATGTATGTAATCTTATCTTTGGAAATAACGACCGGTGTCAATTTTATCGATATAATGTGTCTGTGAACGTGAAAATACGACGAAAAACGAATATATGTGTTATAAATAATAATATGCACTTTAAAACTACAAATATGCATTCAATATGTATTTAATAGGTAAAAACGTTGAGAGATATGTAAAATATGCAAAATAAAATCTGTGTTATTT
>NW_021772127.1:0-343 GCF_005508785.2 Acyrthosiphon pisum | reverse complement strand
CAATTTAAACATCATTTAAATTTACAACATTTTTTTAATTATTTTGAAAGTGGAATACAAAGTCAAATAATAATAAAATATAAAATCAATATGTCATTCACTCAAAAATATTATTCTCTATCTTTTTTGTAATAGGTGACTTTACTCTAAGATTACTTAAACGCATAGAAAAAATGATTTTGCGTAAACGCGTTTTGTCTATGTTGCGCGTGGGCCAGAGAGAGAAAACGAATAGTGAGCTGACATCCTCTTAAGAAGACGCTACACCCGTATGTGTTGTCTCCGTCTTACACAAGCACGACATAGCAAATTGTCGTTCGCTATTCTCAATAGTGAGCTGTTG
>NW_021772126.1:0-957 GCF_005508785.2 Acyrthosiphon pisum | reverse complement strand
TTTAGTAAAGGATATACACCAAATTGGACAACGGAAATATTTACAGTTTCAAAAGTTTTACAAACAAATCCAGTAACTTATCAGCTAAAGGATGAATCAAACAATATAATCTTAGGTGGTTTTTATGAACAGGAAATTAAATTAACTGATTTTCCAGACACATTTCTCGTTGAACGTATTATAAAAAAAGTCTGGGATAAAATGTTTGTTAAATGGTTAGGTTTTGATTCCTGTCAAAATTCATGGATATCATCATCAGATATTTTAAAATAAAAATTTAGTATGTATAATATGTATCACTTTTTAAAATAAAAAAATATTTAATAAATAAATTGTATCATCTTTTTTTTAGTAAAAATTTTCCCGGGGTCGTCACTGACACCGCAAGGGGAAAAGTTGTGGATGAACGTTTTTATATTGCCCTGTAACTAATAAAAATTTGGATAGAAAGACCCCACAAAACTGATTGCTCAAGGGCAAAAGTTGTGGATAAACGATTTTAAATCTCCCTGTAACTGAAAAAAACTTGGATAGAAACTACATATACTACCTACTAATGTCAGTCGGTCTTCGTTCCAACGCACAAGTGCACGATTTTGTTTTTGATTCAATAAATATTGCATTATTGTTTGGTCCTTAATAACGTTGGTATATTGCTTAACGTAAACACAATTTTGCGGTTTGATTTAAATAAATGTAATATTCAAACATACATTATAATAATGTAATCATAATAATAACGGTCAGTTCATTGAATAAATTACAATTAAAGGTTAAACAGTGTGTAGATACATCAAATTATAAACGATTAAATCGATGTATATCGAATATATTGGTTTACGTCGCTCCGTTGATACACAGCGTTACAGCTTAAGTAATGAAGTTTCAACCGAAATTGACAACGCAAATCGTGGCGTAGTAGGTTAGGCGTAGGTTTCCCAAACATAGGTTGATAGG
>NW_021772125.1:7782-8662 GCF_005508785.2 Acyrthosiphon pisum | reverse complement strand
CAATAGTATAGGTATATCATTACTAATTTTTTATTAAGCTTAATATGTTTATAATAGTCTTAGTACCAATAAAACCAAGGTTGGGCATTAACAAGTTACTTTCTTTTTAGTTCTAACTTATTGAGTTAAACTTTTGTCCATGTTATGAAGTAACTTATGAATCCATTTATTGTATTTTCACGTTAGGTTAATTTTTTTTCTTAGTTTAATTTTCTTTGTTAGTTCTATTATAATTTTATTCATTCATAGAATTATAACTGAATCGGATAATATTATATTATATTAGATGACATATAGGTATGTAGGTGATTATTTATATTCTAATAATTAATTCGGTAATTATAATTTAGTATAGTAATTTTTACACCATAAAATAAAGGTAAACAAATACCTATATAAAAATAATTTATAACTTTCATTTTTCTACATTAACTTAACGAGTTTAAAAAATAAACAGTTAACTTGCCCAGCCCTATAATATATGTTACAGTAAATTATGTTTAACATCAAAATAACATTATTTTCTAGTAAACAACAATAATTAGGTACCTAATGAACTAGATATTATCGTGGTTTATTATTTTTTTGATTTGATTATCAGTTGCGTTTTGCACACCGTACAAGCAGCACGTATGTTTCGCTTTCGCAGTTCGCGAAATAGTGCTGACTAAGTTATTACAATTTTTTTTTTTGTGTTAATATTTACAATGCAAGCCACGGCCCTGTCGGACGGATGGTAAGTTTTTTTAAACAAATTTATTTTAAGTGGGTCACACTCAAATTGACCGAATTGCACAATGTATGACAATATAGACGACGGTTCAATTCCGCCGCATAATATAACAGTTGATGTAAGTATTTGGGACACAAATACAAAATG
>NW_021772125.1:6776-7732 GCF_005508785.2 Acyrthosiphon pisum | reverse complement strand
CTCTTCGATTGCGTATGGTAGTTGTCCCCGTGCCACCATAACTACCATTAACCTACATATAATAACGCGTGAAATTAGAATACTATATAGTGTTGTAATATTTTACTACACTGTTATACAACATCTGGTACAGTTTTGAATCTGTCCGTCTATTTAGTGTGTTGGCGGCTACTCATAAAAATTGGTCGAACACCCGCCAACTAGATGTAGTGCTGTCATAATATTATTATATCTTTATTAGTTTAAGAAAGAAAACAAATTGTTTGTGTATGGTTGTTATTAATTTATTTAGTGTAGGTATGTGTTATTGTTTATTTACTACTATACGTAATTTTATTTTTATTTATTTCCTTATATATATTTTTTTTTTGTACTTAATGCCTAATACTTAACTTAATTCTTTAATTGTTTTCTTTTTTTTTTTTTCAAATTAAACACTACCGCTATTAAGTTCCGTTTCCCTTACTATTTCCCGCGGCCCTGCTATTACGTTTACCATATATCTATATCTATGCCTATTGACGAACTTAAACTTATAAATTACACTTACTATTAACACTAATAAGGCGAGTAATAACGATCCTAGAATTATGCTTATTACGTAATTATACCCCGATTTTATTTTATTTCCCCCTAGCTGTGTCGGCATGGTCATATCTATAATTCCGTCATCTGTTCCGTCTGATGCGTTGTGGCCCGGTGTGGAATACTCTGTAGTTTCTTCGAGGTTGTTTTGTTTTTGCTCACTGTGTGACTCTTCCCGCATGTGACAACTTATATTACTCTGCTCCGTTACTATGTTGTTCAAGTCGTTAATTTTTGTGGCTCTTGTGTGTTGTTAATTTTATTACCAATCTCTCCTAATATACTCGACGTAGTTGACGCACTTACTGTGGCCTGTTCTGCTGCGATTTTTTCGTGTCTGAAGTTATCAGTTTTATTGCTTGACTCGTCGA
>NW_021772125.1:2479-4431 GCF_005508785.2 Acyrthosiphon pisum | reverse complement strand
GGATGGAATGATGGTAGTAGCGTCAAAATGATCAACAGTGTGTGGTTGATGTATTATTATTTAAAATTGTAAAATATGATAAACAAGTTGAATTTAAACACTATTAGATTATTCAAATTGACGAAGAAAAACCAGTGTCTTAGAAAATAAGCGATTGCTCGAATACTCTCTAAGTCCCGTAATACGTCGTCAACGAAAATAATCTAAGTCGTAATACAAAAATATGATAATTAAGAATGAAGAAGTACAGGGATGTGTACGTACGGTTGGTGAAATCACGTCTGAATACTAGCTACTCCCAGGGCTCCTATATAGTCCTATCCCCTCTCTTACCAGATCCCTGGCGGACTACGTCGTTGGTTCTCACAGTCCAGGGGGCCTTCTACAAGATGTGCCTTTGGTCGGTGCGGGGTGTCGTAAAATGACCAAGTATACCCGCAGCCGTCTTGTCATAGTGCCAATATCTGATTCGTAGAATCTATTGCGCTCCGAGGAGGTCTCACAGATATCTTACCGGTTCGGGTTTGTCATCTGGCCGTTGGCAGACGCTGAGACTGTTGCTAACGTTTATAGTATTGCTCCCCCAAGGTTTTATGTACAGCAGTGACATCATCTAGCTATTTACGTGTTACCACAGGACATCGATGCTGTGTATTATGACTATGTGTAGGGGCGGAGTAGAGGGGTCCGTACGTAGCAAAACATTTTCAACAAATTCATCTGAAATTTAACAACAGTCATAAATAATATAACATTAATTTTGTCAAGAGTTATTTCACATACTATCTTCAAAGGCAAGTTCTTCATCGTTTTGGTTACCCTGACCTTCTGGCAACAAAACATTTTCAACAAATTCATCTGAAATTCAACAACATTCATAAATAATATAACATTAATTTTGTCAAGAGTTATTTCACATACCATCTTCAAAGGCAAGTTCTACGTCGTTTTGGTTACCCTGACCTTCTGGCAACAAAACATTTTCAACAAATTCATCTCGTTTGATTTCAGTTGCGTTTTGCACACCGTACAAGCAGCACGTATGTTTCGCTTTCGCAGTTCGCGAAATAGTGCTGACTAAGTTATTACAATTTTTTTTTTTGTGTTAATATTTACAATGCAAGCCACGGCCTGTCGGACGGATGGTAAGTTTTTTTAAACAAATTTATTTTAAGTGGGTCACACTCAAATTGACCGAATTGCACAATGTATGACAATATAGACGACGGTTCAATTCCGCCGCATAATATAACAGTTGATGTTAGTATTTGGACACAAATACAAAATGACAACGCGACCTTGAAAAGTATGGTAACGGAATTGCGATTAAACAATGAGAAATTACAACTTCAGATTTCTGAAATGAACGCTGGGAGCTCCAATGAAATTTTGAGCTCGCCTAAAAAATCAATCAAAGTGACGAAAGAAGTAGCGAAAACTTCTGTAAAAATCCATAAACCACCTCCAATAACAGTATGTGGTGTAAATGATTTTAAAAAATTAATGAATAATTTAAAACTCGAAGAAGCTGAGGGACATGAGCAACAAATGAAAACTTTGGCTAATGGTGAAATTAAGATACTAACAGGCGACGAACACCAGTTTCGACGAACTATAAAAGTATTAGAAGAGCAAAAAGTTGAGTATCACAGATACCAACTTAAAACAGAAAAAAAGTTTCGGGTGGTAATTCGTGGACTACACCCTGAAACTGACCCCTGTGACATTAAGAGCGAATTATCCGAGCTAGGAAATCTTGTTAATAATGTCACAAACATTCAAATTAAAAAAAAAGTCGACCCTAACAACAAGTTTAGTGATCGAACTATTTTAAGGGCTTCCATTATTCTTCGTGGATTTGGAGCCACAAGCAAACAACAAAGACATTTATGATATTAAAAATTTGGTGCTATCATATAATAAAAGTGGAACCTCCAAGAAAAAAAAAAGAA
>NW_021772125.1:0-927 GCF_005508785.2 Acyrthosiphon pisum | reverse complement strand
CCCAAAAAAATTCACCCAGGCTATGATGAAATTAGTCCAAAAATGCTGAAAGAACTTCCAAGGAAAGGCTATTATTCATCTTACACACATATACAACGCTATTTTGCGCATGGAATACATTCCAGAACAATGGAAACGAGCACAAGTGATCATGTTACTCAAACCAGGAAAACCGCCTGAAAATGTCGCATCATACCGACCGATATCACTCCTTCCAAGTTTATCTAAACTTTTAGAGAAACTTCTGCTTAAACGCCTAAAACCGATTATAGAGAGAAAAAATCTTATACCAGAACATCAGTTTGGATTTCGCAACAAACATTCGACAATCGATCAAGTACATCGAGTAATTAATGTGATTAGTAAAGCTCTTGAAGAAAAAAAGTACTGCTGTGGAGTATTCCTTGACGTAGCCCAGGCTTTTGACAAAGTCTGGCACAAAGGATTCCTTATCAAACTGCGTGATCAGCTACCACATACTTGGTGTGCACTTCTTGAATCATACTTGACCGACCGTCAATTTCGAGTCGTACACGAAGAAGCAATAACCGAATGGAAAGACATATCAGCTGGAGTACCGCAAGGTAGTGTTCTAGGACCTATCCTGTACTTACTCTATACGGCTGATATACCAAACGATAACAACACAACATTAGCTATGTTTGCCGACGATACGGCAATTTTATCAACACGTAATAGTCAGCTCACTGCAACTGATAACTTACAGAAGTCAATTAACAATATATTTGCCTGGACAAGACGTTGGAAAATTAAGATCAATGGCGATAAATCGGTGCACGTTAACTATACGTTACGTAAAACCGAAAATATCCAAATAGTATTGAATCAAACACCAATCCCACAAAAAGATTCAGCAAAATATCATTGGAATGCACCTCGACTCTCGTCTAAACTGGAAACACCACG
>NW_021772124.1:0-773 GCF_005508785.2 Acyrthosiphon pisum | reverse complement strand
CCCACGACCCCGAGTCAATCCTACTACGCCTAACCGACCTGCCTACCTACTGAGTTGAGAAATTAACCTAACATACTCGTCGGCGGGACGTCCGCTTTCCGCGACCCCGCTCCGCCACGGGACTCCCCCCGGAGAAAGCGCGACCGCGCGCCGCCTATAAATTTAGCGGGGAACGCGAATAGTGGTCGACGGGGAGGGCGGACGCGTCGAAAAGGGCTAAAACTCAAATCTTTGACAAAAAGTACGAAAAACGCGCGCGACGGCGGCGCTCGGTTTGCACGCGCTCTCGGCCGCGGCGGGCCCGACGGGAAAAAAGTGCGGCCGCGCGCGGCCCTTAAATCTATCGGGGAAGGCGAATAAGGTCCGAACGGGGCCCCCCGAGGCCCCCCGGGTGGGTAAAACTCGATTTTCTTCGAAATTTCTTCGGAATTTGAAAAAAGTCGCAAAAAGTGATAAGAGAGAGTGATAACGCGGACCGACGGCCGGGAGGCGGCCCGCCGGCGAGACGGAATTTTCTGATTGGTGGGTTCCCTAAAAAGTACAAAATTTCGACACCGGCTGCGCCCTCGGGTTCACGTTTTATAGTATAAGACTAGCTCTCCGAGCGTCGTTGGGGGAGACCCCCAAACCCCCCCGAGCTGGCGAGGAGTGTTAGCGATGTCGGAAGCCGCAGTGGTCTCGTGGTCCGGTCGTCGGTCTCAAGCAAGGTGTATGGGCGATGTGGGATAGCCTGGTGATAAGGAATAGTGATAAGGTTAGGACCATTGCGGTTC
>NW_021772123.1:0-888 GCF_005508785.2 Acyrthosiphon pisum | reverse complement strand
ATCAGATTTTCTTCTTTATAGTAGGTAGTTAAAAAAAAATTTACAAAGATCGAAAACGTGACTTTCAGGGGAATTTTTTTAGTTTAATAGAGGTACAAAAACTTGTTGGAAACCTTCTATTAAAATTTCTTATGTTAGGTATGAAAAGAAAAACTTTTATGAATTATGTCAAAAATTGAACTTTATAAGCATATAATAAATAATTAAAGCCTATGTATTTTAGATTCTGAGTGGAACGATGAATGTATTGATTTTACAATGATGTGTGTTTTTTTTTTTATTTTTTTTTGTGTCTGTCATCACCTTTTAGGACAGTAAAACTGCTTCGATTTTCTTCAACAGTAACTTTTATGATTGGAAAGTGAATCTAGTTGGTACTTTGGGGGGTCAAAAGTAAAAATTTCCCAGTAGTTTTCAAAAGCGACGTGAAAAACAAAAAAAAAATTAAGGAAAAACGGGAATTTTTACGCAAAATCGATTTTTAACAAAATCGATTTTGGTTTTTGGTGTAACTCTAAAACAAATGACCGTAGATATAAGAAATTTTCACAGGTTGTTTATATTTGCATTTTCTATACACGGTAAAATTTTGAAAATATTTTGATTTATTTTGAGCTCTTTATGGACATTTTCATTTTCCATTTTTTTTTAGTTTTTTTTCTAAAAATATCAATAAAATTTTATTTGTTGGATAAAAAAGCTTGAAAATTTAATAGAAGGCTCCTAGTATATTGTTTCAAAGGCAGATGAAAAATATTAAAAATCGTTAGTCACAGTTTTTTTTTATAAGCATTTAAAGTTCAAAAAATGACAAACTATGGAAAAATCACGAAAATTTTCAAATTATTTCGAGTTAGAAATTCATAAAAATTTTTCTTTTTAAATCTA
>NW_021772122.1:0-763 GCF_005508785.2 Acyrthosiphon pisum | reverse complement strand
TCTATAATTTTATTATTTAATTTAAATGTAACTTTTTCAAACACATGTGCTCCACCATTATCAGATAACATAACATTAGATTTTTCGGGATATTTAGTACCACGTCTTGTACATATTCAAGTAATAAATAAAGTTTTGAATTTTTAATATTCAGAAATTTATCTTTACCATCTACTATAACTATTGTATTTCGGTTTGGTTTATTTAATTCTGTTGTAATTTGAGGTATATAACTTTCATATTGGCTATTTATTATATAATTATCATATTTATTTAAAGTATTTTCCATTTTCTTATTTATATTTGAAAATATATATTTTTTTTAATAAATGGATAAAGTAAAAGTAAAATTTTTTATTGAAGATGAAAATAAAAAAAAATCTTTATTTGAATTACCTTCACGTGTTTTAATTATAGGACCATCTGGTTGTGGTAAAACAACCTTGTTGTATAATCTGATTATAAATTATTGGATTCCTTATTTAAATCTATATATTTTTACAAAAAATATTGAGCAACCAGTCTATAAAAAAATAAAAAAAATATTTTATGATATACCTTCTATAAACATACATTTTTCTAATGATGAAATAATATCTGTAGATGATTGTGAACCAAATAGTTTAGTGATTTTTGATGATTTTCTAAAAGAAAAACAAGACATGATAATTGAATATTGTATAAGATCAAGATCAAAGAATATTAATGTTATTTATTTAACACAAAGTTATACTTCAGTAGATATAAAAACAATAAGAAATAA
>NW_021772121.1:0-747 GCF_005508785.2 Acyrthosiphon pisum | reverse complement strand
TACAAGTGGATCACTGTATAATGGATGAGTATTAAATTTGAATTCAATGATATAATATCATTGTATAAGAAAAACAATTCTGAGCGGAGACGGTATGTTAGTCTAGGTATAAGACATAATATTATATTAGGTACCTATAATAAATTCCAAATTAATCATATCATAATATTTATTAGGTACTTATAACGCGTTATACATCAACAAAAAACCGTGGTACTATCATAGATATATAATAGTATACTTTAGAAGTTTCAAGTGCCCACGAATAATATTATACAATCACAACAAAATAACTAAAATAGTTATCCTAGGTTTTTAATATGTAATTTCGTCCAAATTTGTACTTAAAATGACTATAAAAATAAACTGCGTAAATGTATTTTTTAGATTTTTTGGTAACAGAATTAATTACTTACGTGGAATCTTGTTTTAAATTTTCAATTCTTAGATACAAAAATTGAACATTTTATAAATTTTTAACTACAAAATAATTTTTCAAATTAAAATTTAATAAATTTTGTCAAAATTTGATCTTTAAATGCTTATAAAAAAAAATTGTGCCTATGTATTTTTAATATTTTTCAACTGATATTGTAACAATATATCAGGAGCTTTGTATTAAATTTATACACTTTTTGGCCCAACAGATAAAACTTTATTGATATTTATAGAAAAAAAAAACTAAAAAAATTGATAACTTACAATGTCCGTAAACAGCTCAAAAGAGAGTCAAATTATTTAAAAATT
>NW_021772120.1:0-823 GCF_005508785.2 Acyrthosiphon pisum | reverse complement strand
TTGTTACAGTTCTGCGCGTCATAATTATACATACTACATAGGTTATAGGTATATGAATATAAATATATAATACATACCTAACATACATTATAATTAGGGTTAGGATGTTTATGATTTTGCATATTTTTTTTAGGTTGTCCAATAGCATCCATTCTTATACAGAAATATGTTTCATGGTATCTATATTCAAAATATCAAAATTTTATTTTGCATATAATTGCATATTTTACTATTTCTTTTTAAAAAATGCATAATTTGTGTTTTTTTCTGTTTTTAAGCGCATATTTGACGATTTTCGATGCAAAATGCTGAAAAACACCGTAATTTTATATATTTTACTGAATCTCATATAAGTTTGATTATCTGTATTTCACATATTATCACTTATTTATTGTTGAGAATTAAATATGTTTATACCTATATGGAGTAAAGGTAGGTACCTACTTAAATAGAATTTTCGATAAGCCTCGTCAATTGTCACAATCAAAACTTATCTTAAAACTGCGAGCCATTACAATTTTATCAGATATTTAACAGAACGTTTAATAATTTATAGTTAGTTTCCCTCTTGTCTACGACCGATGTAGAGTACCGTATATTGCACGTTTCGTATTTTGTCGTGAACGTATTTGATTTATTAAATCACTCAGTTATGCCTAACGTTAAAAGCTTTTGTTCTAACCGACTAAGAGGTTTTGTAAAAGAATTTGGAGAGCACGTTTTAACTAGGTACCGATGGTTCAATCCTTTATTGCAAATTATGCGAAGTTAATGTCGGTAGTGAACGTCGGTTTACTGTTGAACAGCATATGAACATCGCTAA
>NW_021772119.1:0-881 GCF_005508785.2 Acyrthosiphon pisum | reverse complement strand
GATTGAGGTAATACATAACATATTATATTAGTTTATATACACTTATAGAATTTTTGGTATTTAAGTATTAAGTATTAAATGTATAAGTTATGAAGGGCTATTCAGACCATTGTTATTATTATTTTTTTTTTTACATAAATAAGCTTTTATATTAATTTGTTATTTATTCATTACAAGGAAAGTTAACTTGTGTACTTTTAATTTGCTTTGTTGTTATTTATAATATGTGTTTATGCTAAGTATTAAATACATAATAAACACTAATTGTTACTAAATACTACATTATAAATTATAAATGTAGAAATTAATATTAGATGATCATATTAATGATTTTAGGTAGATATGGAAGCATACCAGGCTGTTCAAGGCATTGTTATTATAATTATTATTATTATTATTATTATTATTTTTTTTTTGTTTTTCACAAAGAAGATTTAATATATTTTTTGTTTATTATTTATTACGGAGGAAAGTTACCTATGTAATAATGAAATTGTTTTGAAGCTAAATAAAACACAAATGTTATAACATTTAAATAAAAAACAATAATTTTTATTAATTTATAAATTGTGAATACAAGATGATCTTAATGCATACGTATCAGCCATATCATTTTTTAAATGTTCTCTTATAATGTACATTGAGTTAACATCTTCATTCCTATATGTCATATAGCCTACTATTAGGTTGTGGAAACATAGCATTTGTTGCATTCACACTTCTCAACCAAGATGAATTAAATTCTTCATGTTTTCTCTCAAAATGTTATGTAGAATTGCACAAAGCTGAAACCCACTTTGGGTACAAATGAGTAATGTATATCTATTCTTTTCTGAAGACAACGCCAACGTCCTTTCATTTACCAAATGTATTTTTCTACA
>NW_021772118.1:0-1186 GCF_005508785.2 Acyrthosiphon pisum | reverse complement strand
CAGAACAACTTTGTGAATTTTTAGATGTACTAATCATTAAAAATCATTCATTACGAAAAAAGATAATGCAGTTTTAAGTTGAAAATAGTTTAAAATGGCTCTCCTGAACAATTTGATATTTTGAGATAGCACCTTTTGGTTCTGAGCCCACGAATTGGTATGTTTGGCAAAAAACATGTCACTCTTGTGTTAGACGAAAACAGAAAATCACGGTATCGAATCCCCTTAATTTAAACATACATTTGAAATCACCTGTTAACGAACGAAAAATAATAGTTAGATAACGATTTACGTAGTCCATAGATCACACGCGTGAGATATTTGACACATGTACATGTGTACACTATTTAAACTAGGTATTGATTTGTTTTTAGATCATTTTTTCATTTGTCATTTTATGGCCAACAACACTTTCTCAAAATTACTACGTTCCAATTCAAGAAAATGAGGTATTTGAATTTATTACATACATATTAGTTTATGTCTCATGAATCATTATGTAAACAATAAGTGAATAACAATACAATTAAAATAATGGGAATATTTATTCACCATATGATCTGTTTGACAGTTGGCTTACGAATTTCATTACAGTATCAATGATTTGCTCTCAGGCGTTGTAACACATCGCTGGGAATCGAAGTACGGTGATTACGTAAAAGGATCGTACAGTTTTCTAGAGCCTAATGGTATGATAAGAAATGTGAACTACGAAGTCGATGGAAAACGTGGTTACAGAGCAATAACGAAATTTTTGAAACCACAACAAAGTAAATATATTATAATAATGTATTTATAGGTACATTTTTCTAAACAATATAACCTATACAAACAAGTCAAACAAGTTATATCTTTAACTTAAGTATAGGTACATGTACCATTGGCCCAAGCAATTTTCCTCCAAAAATGAGATACCTACCATTTTCCTTCAATAAAGAATGGAGCATAAAAATAATGTATATGTACACCTAATACTAATAAAATAAATGACAAAAGAAACAGAAAGACCTGACAAATAAAAAATAAAATATTACAATATTACTTAAACGCGTGATAAAAATTATGAAAATTATATGGATGATAAAAAAATTTAAAATTTATTTTTGTTAGAAAATTGATAAAAAGAATATTTAAAAAAACGTTTTTACCATCGACATTTTTTAGATTCTGAGTGGAACGATGAATG
>NW_021772117.1:0-830 GCF_005508785.2 Acyrthosiphon pisum | reverse complement strand
TTATAACGCGTTATACATCAACAAAAAACCCGTGGTACTATCATAGATATATAATAGTATACTTTAGAAAGTTTCAAGTACCCACGAATAATATTATACAATCACAACAAAATAACTAAAATAGTTATCCTAAGTTTTTAATATGTAATTTCGTCCAAATTTGTACTTAAAATGACTATAAAAATAAACTGCGTAAATGTATTTTTTAGATTTTTTGGTAACAGAATTAATTACTTACGTGGAATCTTGTTTTAAATTTTCAATTCTTAGATACAAAAATTGAACATTTTATAAATTTTTAACTACAAAATAATTTTTCAAATTAAAATTTGATAAATTTTGTCAAAATTTGATCTTTAAATGCTTATAAAAAAAAATTGTGCTTATGTATTTTTAATATTTTTCAACTGATATTGTAACAATATATCAGGAGCTTTGTATTAAATTTATACACTTTTTGGCCCAACAGATAAAACTTTATTGATATTTATAGAAAAAAAAAACTAAAAAAATTGAAAACTTACAATGTCCGTAAACAGCTCAAAAAGAGTCAAATTATTTTAAAAATTTTATCGTATATATAAAATGCTAATATAAACATTCAGTGAAATTTTCAAGTTTCTACAGTCACTCGTTTTTTAATTACAACAAAATAAGAAAATCGTTGCGTAAGAAATCGAGTGAATATCAAATGTTGTAAAAATATGAATTTCAAACGCCCATAAAAATTTAATTTGAGTTTCTTATAGACATTTTTTTTTTAGTAAAGGTAGATTATCCTATAAGGAATCTTGTATTACATTTTAAAATCTTAGATTTAAAAAGAAAAA
>NW_021772116.1:0-815 GCF_005508785.2 Acyrthosiphon pisum | reverse complement strand
CAGTCAACAAAACAGAACCCGGGCATACAGCAAGGCACGGTATTACACCAAACGAGAAAAAGACCGCTAGACACTCAAAGTCACAGTTTTCAGTACAGTTTAATTTTTTTTGAATTTCCCGTGAAACGATTTTCACTTGACCACCACGAAGGCGCCGGAGGCGGCTTCCACAACACCCGGAATCGAGGCACACTGGAAGCTAGTCTTCTTATACTATAAAACGCTACCCCTTCGAGGGTTACCCGACCATCAGAAATGATAACATAGGGAACCCACCAATGAGAAAATTCGGTCTCGCTGGCGGGCCGCCTCCCGGCCGTCGGTCCGCGTTATCACTCTCTCTTATCACTTTTTGCGATTTTTTTCAAATTCCGAAGAAATTTCGAAGAAAATCAAGTTTTACCCAACCGGGGGGCCTCGGGGGGCCCCGTTCGGACCTTATTCGCCTTCCCCGCTATATTTATAGGCCGCGCGCTGCCGCACTTTTTTCCCGTCGGGCCCGCCGCGGCCGAGAGCGCGTGCAAACCGAGCGCCGCCGTCGCGCGCGTTTTTCGTACTTTTTGTCAAAGATTTGAGTTTTAGCCCTTTTCGACGCGTCCGCCCTCCCCGTCGACCACTTATTCGCGTTCCCCGCTAAATTTATAGGCGGCGCGCGGCCGCGCTTTCTCCGGGGGGAGTCCCGTGGCGGAGCGTGGTCGCGGAAAGCGGACGTCCCGCCGACGAGTAGGTATCGCTATATATATACGGGCATAAGTACGTCCGTCGGGAGGTTCGATTTTTTTCGCGAATATCGCGTTTTCGACGTCAGAGGTCGG
>NW_021772115.1:0-965 GCF_005508785.2 Acyrthosiphon pisum | reverse complement strand
TTTTATAATATTTTAATCAGTGCTTACCATTTTTATGATGATAAAATGAAATTGTGCATTCAGAGACGTTGACAATGTGTATGTAAATCAAGATTAATATATACGATAACTGGTTGCTTTTATAAATCATATTGAATTAAAATTGTTTTCATTAAATTCTTGAAACATAACACAACATGAATTGTTAAAAATATTAACTGGACCGTTAGTAATAAATTATGCAACTGAAGGAAATGTCGAGAATAAGAGTGTAGGTAGCCAGAACATACAACATCTTTTAATCAATTTTTAAACGAATATAAAGATGAAAGGTTAGGTCATTGATTATAATTTTAATGTATGTTATATATATTTATATTTATAAATATTTATTAAATGATAATAATGATATATTGCTTTTACATTTATTTAATGAATGATTAGGTTATACTGCAGCATGATACATTTATGTTTATATTTTATTATTACCGATAAAAAGTCGTCGCTGTTATTTCTTATATCTATAATTTAATTCATTAATGTGATATATATTTTATTTTAGATTTTGAACGAAGTGATGAATGTATTGATTTTACAATGATGTGTGTTTTTTTTTTTTTTTTTTTTTTTTTTTTTGTGTCTGACGACAACTTTTGGAGCAGTAAAAATGCTTCGATTTTCAAAAGTTGTACCTTTTCTGAAAGGAAAGTGAATCTAGTTGGTACTTTGGGGGGTCAAAAGTGAAAATTTCCCAATACTTTTCAAAAGCGGCAGGAAAAACCTTAAAAAAATAACGGAAAAACGCGAATTTTTACGCAAAACCAATTTTTGACAAAAACGAAAACTTAATTTTACTGTAACTCAAAAAAATAATTATTGTAAGCACTTGAAATTTGCAACAGATGTTTATATTAGCGTTGTCTATACAGGGTTAAATTTTCAAAGTGTTTCGACTTTTTTTGAGCTATTTATAGACAAATGAAATT
>NW_021772113.1:0-820 GCF_005508785.2 Acyrthosiphon pisum | reverse complement strand
TCTTAGATACAAAAATTGAACATTTTATAAATTTTTAAGTACAAAATAATTTTTCAAATTAAAATTTGATAAATTTTGTCAAAATTTGATCTTTAAATGCTTATAAAAAAAAAATTGTGCCTATGTATTTTTAATATTTTTCAACTGATATTGAAACAATATATCAGGAGCTTTGTATTAAATTTATACACTTTTTGGCCCAACAGATAAAACTTTATTGATATTTATAGAAAAAAAAACTAAAAAAATTTAAAACTGAAAATGTCCATAAACAGTTCAAAAAGAGTCAAAATATTTTCAAAATTGTATGGTGTATAGGAAATGCTTATATAATCATTCAATAAAAATTTCATGTATCTGCAGTTATTCGTTTTTGAATTAGAACAAAATAAGGAAATCGCTACATGAGAAATCGAGTGAATATCCAATGTTGTAAAAATTTGAATTTCAAACGATCATAAAAATTTAATTTGACTTTCTTATAGATATTTTTTGTTTGATAAAGGTAGATAATCTTATAAGGAATCTTGTATTACATTTTCATATCTTAGATTTAAAAAGAAAAATTTTTATGAATTTCTAACTCGAAATAATTTGCAAATTTTCGTGATTTTTCAATATTTTGTCATTTTTTGAACTTTAAATGCTTATAAAAAAAAACTGTGACTAACGATTTTTAATATTTTTCATCTGCCTTTGAAACAATATACTAGGAGCCTTCTATTAAATTTTCAAGCTTTTTTATCCAACAAATAAAATTTTATTGATATATTTGTGAGAAAAAAAACTAAAAAAAAATGGAAAATGAAAATGTCCGTAA
>NW_021772112.1:0-794 GCF_005508785.2 Acyrthosiphon pisum | reverse complement strand
ACGCATGTGAATCGTTTCACTCGAAATTAAATGGCATGTTTTATTCATCATACCTTACATTTTCCAATTTGTTGAAAGTATTAAAAAATTTTCAAACTGACATTTATATTAAAATACGAAGTTCAAATTTAGGAAACAAACGAAGAGAGGATGTAGAAAAAAAAGAATTTATTAAAAAAAACTATGACTGAATTTGAAAACAAAAATATAACACGTCTTGACTTCGTTCAAAAATTGGCAAACATAAATTTACCAATACATAAATGATATATATACATACAACTATAATTTTTAACCTCATCATTTTACAAAATCAACATTAAATTTTAAAACAATAATAAATAATTTATAATATACAATTTATAATATACGATAACAAACTTTGAACATACCATATTTTTAACCACACCATTTATACAAATGACAGTCCTCAGTCTGTAAAAGTGGGAAGGGAAATATGTATAATATTCGCCAATTAATCAATTATTAACCGGGACGCAACTCGTACATGTTGCGAGAAAATCGCGGACTCGACTCGGATGTGTCGTGCAAAAACAACGGACGCAACTCGGATATCGCGATTTATATTTTTGTATTCTGGGACGCAATTCGTATGCAGCCCTATATACATAATGCATACCATACATAAGTAATAACACAGTAACACACCATATAACAAATAATACCTATGTCCTATACCTATATAATAATATTATAAGACAAAAAGACATAAAATAAAAGGTATATAGTCAGCGGGTAGGTACATATTATTAAGTTGTATTGTAAGATAAAAA
>NW_021772111.1:0-794 GCF_005508785.2 Acyrthosiphon pisum | reverse complement strand
CACTAGAAAAGTAGAAACTAATCAAAAACTCTATGTCAAATTAATCAGTTTAATTTTGCGACTCTATGTAATATTTAAGACATAACATACGAAACAATATAAAAAACTAACGTAAAAATACACACGTATGAATTTTACTCTGAATGGATACTCCTTGACATTCTGATAATTTACATTTTTATCGTAACATACAAACATATATTCATCTAAAAAAAATGTAACTTGCAATCAGTTATTTTTTTTAATTTCATTTAATGTCTACATAATATATTATATTTACATTACTCCTTAGGTACCTACTATACATATACCTAGATAGATTCATTAAATAGTTTCGAAATATGTACATACCAATTTATTATCTATTTCTTGATACTTTTAAAAATAAAAATATCGAGGGATTGTAAGCAGAAAACGCACCTACCTATGTATGTTCAAATTTAAGTTTTATTATTAATAATACTATAGTTATACGCCTTATAACTTTTACTCGTATTAATTACATATGTATACACTGAACTGCAGTGGACGGTATATCTCGACAACAACGGATTAAGAATTGTATAAATACATGCATCGTGTTTGGAATACATAATACAATTAGGTACCTAGGTATATAATATAATATAGGTACATATAAACATTAAACAATGAACATAATACAATAATTTTACATACACAACTCACGGTGACGACTTGATCATAATAATATATAAAATAATATATGAGGTACAAAGGTAAGTACCTATATCATAGGTATTTTTTTCACCAAACAAATATCATCGACTGTTATT
>NW_021772110.1:0-3023 GCF_005508785.2 Acyrthosiphon pisum | reverse complement strand
TTTTTGTAACGATTGAAATAAAACTAACTTTTATCGTTAATAGTACCTAGGTATACAAATATACAATACTTAATGGAAAATAAAATTATATCATTTACATTTTTAATAAATCAATATATTAGATATGTCAGATAAATTTAAAACTAAAATTGCATTTTGTTTAATTTCCGTCGATTATTATTATTATTATTATCTGCTTTAAATATTTAAAAAAAACTTGAACAAAAAAATTATAATCACTAACAAATCGGAGTCATTGAATATCAGTGAATAACGATGGGACATTTGGAGTACAGCTATGGTATTGTATCTACACGTAAAATAATGATATGAAAATGAATCCGATATGTTTATAATTTCATTATTATCGATAGCGTATAATGCATTAAGAAGTGTCGAACAAGAGAGAGAGAAAATATAAGAGCCAATTCAATTAGGATGATAAATTTAATTAACGTATTGAAAAATGCACGCATCCAATAGATATAATAATATTATTATATTATTATTATATTAGTAAGAAAAAATATTTAATCATAACAGTCATTTGTTTTATTTTAATAATATTACCTTTTTTTAAAATTATGTCTGCTGATAAGAAAATATATTTATTTTTTACTCTAGAATAGTATAGGTAAAAATATTGTTTAGCGCACAGTTTACAAATCACAACAAATATGAATATCTGACAGCTGATATCGTTTATCCATACTGATTTTGTTTATCGATAGCGTTTATCAACCGCCGGGTTATCAAAATATTCTAACCGATTCGATCAAACCATTCAGAATTCGAATGTTCGGCCATTACGGTCCATACTGAATAAATAAAACGAACCCTGTAGGTAGCACATCGTGTTTTTCCGTTTTTTTTCATTAGACTTATGGCAGGTGCAATTTTTACATGTACTACGACAGACAGTAGGTATGCACTACGAATATTCAAGTGTACACTATGAATAATAATTACTAACTATGGACTAAGATATTTTTACATAATAAGTAATATGTGATCATTGAAAAATTACATTATTTTAATATGATGACGTATTTACAAGTTTGTTTGTTTTGAGGAAAAAATAATTTTGTTACCCATCTGAAAGTATCATAACTATAAATGAACAAACATAACTGCATGATTGTGAATATTTGATTTATCGAAAAATTATGTTAAATGCCTACGGAAAGTACCTACGAAAAATTGGTAACAATTAATCTCTTCTGCGGCACTAATTCTAGCTGCCAAGCTACATTTAGCAGATGTTAAACGATTTATTCCGTATTATAATGTCTTATAAACATGCAAAAACTCACCCTTCAGTTGGTGAATTCAACCCACATCCTATACCTTGCTAAAATGGTTAAATTATAAAAACAATATTCAAAAATCCAGGCGTCGGCTAAACAACAATGATGTAATGGTGTTTTTCCAGATTAAATTAAAAAAAAAAAAAAATTTGTATGATATTACGTAATATTAAAATGTTAAGATGTAATACATTAATAATTATCATAGGTACCTAGGTAATAACGTTTATTTATATTATTATTAAGTTACTAAATTGTTTGATCTTATAAATGTATAATATATTATAGTGTCTAACTAGGGAACTGAATAAAAATATATAGAGCCTGACTATCACTTCATATGGAGATCCTGAGAATAACGACGACTAGGATCATTCTGTATATCTATAAACACGCCTATAAACTACAATATATAAAGATAATATTGTTTGTCAAAAATTTCAAAACTATACTAAACCATTATATTATAAAGAATCTTATAGAGAATAGGTAATAGGCCGGGTATCGGAAAGTAATTAATATTGTAGTCCGGATGATTAAAATAATAAAATTAATGAGGTCCAGAAAAAAAATTTGTCATCATAATAGCAATGCTTTATTTTTGTATTTAGAGCTTAGTAAAAAAACTTATAACTAAATATTTGAAATGTTATAATATAGGATTGTCAGCATCACTGAACATTGGGTGCATGTTATTTTAAAACATTAATATCCACCCGAGTATATAATTTTAAATTAATAAATTAAATTAAAATATTCTATTAAAGTAAAATATGTTGACGGTCCCGTTTTCTACCTTCCAAGCTTTTTTCCACTGCCGACCCCTGTTATAGACATTACACGTCCCTTTCTAACTCGTGCCCCCGGAAAACTGTAATAAAACAATTGCTGTTGATATACCCGTGGCACTTTCTGTTCAGTTTTTACCATGATGTTTGTAAACTGTTTTTAACATAAAAACCAAATCACAATGGTATATGAACAAAATATATTGCATGTCACCTGCTCACGAGTGCAGAGTGTTAACATATTTTGCAGGTTTTTGTCAAACATGACAATTGTATTATTCCTATATAATAATAGGAATAGTATAATAGTATAATAGCGTATAAATTTGTGTCTACAAAGTGTCGAGAAATAGAATTAAGTGTGGAAATTTCGTAATGTATTAAGATTTAAGACTAACATTCAATAAATAAAATAAAATAACAACTGAAGAAAAAATAATATTTATTCGTATGACTTTTTAAAAACTGAAAACGAACGCTGTTCGTTAAACATTTTTATTTAATACCGCTATATGATGCTATCTCTTCACTCTCGCTACACTTCACTTCATGAATCGTGTCCTCTGACTAGCAACCAAAAAAAAAAAACCGTCATGGAGTGCGAGGTGATGCGAGATGTGTATGACGAATGTATACTTTTATGTTCGCGTTATCTCGCACCACCTCGACGATAGTATTGAGGTAGCATAAAAGGAAGTATGTGTTTTGTGTGTGTGTGTATGTATGTGTGTACGATTCCTATAGCCAAATCGACGAAACATTTTGAATATTGGTAGACGGGAGATGATATGAATGCACAGTGACTAAATACACATATTTTCATATCTGCACCAGTGCATAACGAGATCTAACCGACACGCACGCACGTCTGTTCGGTGCACATCACCGCGATGGCTAACATAAAAAAATCTCTTTTTTATATGCGACT
>NW_021772109.1:0-1753 GCF_005508785.2 Acyrthosiphon pisum | reverse complement strand
TTTTGATAACTACTAATTTATAAATATGAAAACTTAAAGTAGTGCCAACCAAATGTCAAAATAATTTTATTTTTCTCAAAATGGTAACTTTAAATGTATTCCATTTGCTTGCTTCAATTCACTACACATAACAGTATACGGTATGGCCCCTCTATATTATATTCTTTACTCTGTGCAATATTATGATATTTTCTATAATTATATAATATTTGACGCACTAAGCACTAACACCGAATCCAATGAGCCAAACGCCCGAAGCGGTTAATGCGAACCTACATAATTCACATTCGAATAACCACAACAACAACATGATTCCAACCAACCCCAAAATGTCTGTCAACCAAAGACTCTTAGAATCGAATAAAACTACTAATAAATCAATCCCTAACATGCAAAATAATATATCAAACAGCCAGAACTCATTAATTCTACAAACAACAATAATTGTAATAACCCAGCAACTAACTCCAAAAGCTTCGCAGAAACTACAGCTATCATTAATTTTCCCAATATGAACCAGGCTATTAACATACTTCCATTATCGAAGACATTAAGCAAATCGATTACGTTATCGCTATCAACAAACTAATTGGACCGCCTAACATAATTTTAGCGTCCCGCATTTCTAATGATCGCTTTTGTACTTTTTTTTACATAAATTAGCAATAATTAATTTTCTTGCAATACATTAGCTGACAATATTGTTAGACAAAAATATTTTGATAAACGAACACACAATTACTCTTACTATTACTATTATGAAATTAATTAATCCTTAAAAACGGATTATTCTTTCTAATATGTACCATAGCTGTATCCAAAAACAACACAATTAACACAGCTTTATTTTTATTTTTATTAAATATACGGGATAAATCCTTTGAACATATTATATACACATTATACATATCTATTTACACATTAATTGTACAAATTATGATAAATAATAAATTAATAGCTATACAGTAAATTATTTGCAAAAAAGAAACGAAGGGTCAACATTGGCATTTGACATCATGCGTGTAATAGGCTCATTTTTAAGGTAATTAGTGGAGGCGAATGGAACATAAAAAGGAGCAACAGATCGGGAATGACGTTGAGGAACTTTAAAACAAATTAAGGAAAGTAAATAGGGAGAGTCAATATCACCTTGTAATAAACTATTCAGGAACTTAATGCCCGAGATCCGTCTACGCTCAGCTAGCGAAACCAGCCCTAGTTGAGAAGCAACTGGTCCATAGTTGTGGGGCTCACAGGGGATATTCAACCTAAAACTATCATACCTCATAAATTTACGCTGAACCCTTTCAAGCCTAAGAGAGTCATTGAGATCATGCGGATCCCAAATAACTGCACCATACTCAACTATAGGTCGAACAAGTGCACAATAAAGCACCTTGTAAGATAGACCTAACCGAAATGAGTTGGGGAGCTGTACCATATCAAATATTAAGTTTCTCAAAGCCAGGTTCAACCCAAGTGAACTTGCACATATATAATATATAAAAAGTTTTCAAAGACAAGTTTATATAAATCCCGAAGACTACGCAAAATTCCCCCGTCTCTAGTTATTAATCTCAACAACACCAACTTTAGGATATTCCTAACCGATGATACAGTCTCCTGCTTTATATGTTAACAAATCGGATATCTAGCATCATCATGCAAAAATATAGTTACATGAGAAATATACATACACCCCGTTTTTCAATACCGAAGAAAATACCTCTATAGACTCATATCTCATTGAAAC
>NW_021772108.1:0-7019 GCF_005508785.2 Acyrthosiphon pisum | reverse complement strand
CATGGTGGACAACAGTTGTTCAAAGAAGTTTCCAAAAGAATACAGCGAAGAGACTGTATACATTGCTGACGGTGGTTACCCAAAGTACTGTCGGCCAAACAACGGACCTGTGGCCAGGGTCAGAAATCAAGAGGTCAGCAATGAGTTTGTCGTGCCTTACAATCCGTACCTGTTAGCAAAATACGATGCACACATTAACGTAGAGGTATGCTCTACTGTGAAGAGTGTTCAGTATTTGTATAATTATGTATATAAAGGGCACGATGCTGCGACCATGGAAGTATGGAACGGAAATGAAATAGACAGGTATGTTATCAAAATGCATTTTTCTATAACTCAACACATTATATTCTTTCAACTATAGCATTTGTAAAGTTTTTTTGCATAGACTTTTAAACACAACATAGAACAGCAGTACTTTGTAAATTAGAAATTTCATATATATGTTATTCGTTTGTTTCATTTGACAAGCATTTCTCTGTTCACACTACAATAACTTAACACTACAGTAATTGTCCACTAACAGTATATCATTAAGAAATTGATTACATCATGTTATTAACTTTTATAAATTAAAAAAATAAATTAGATTTTTGAAAGCCATTTAACACTTATTAGACTAAGTCTTAATGTCTTCAGTTATGTATAGAATATAATTAAAATGCAAAAAAAAAAATTAGGAAACTATAATATATATACTACTATAACCACTTTATATATATATGAATATATATGAATAGATTGACTGTTTTGAAAGTTCTGTATTATTTTTGTGAACCTTAACTACACTTGTGTTAAACTATAGGTGGTGTGTAACCACAACACATTTATTTCAAATTCCTTTTTTTATATATTCATGTTCTATTGGTACAAATTATAGAAATATTAATATATATTGTTATATTAATCCAAAAAACCAACAAAAACAACATTTATCGCATTCTTCTTTATTAGCATTGCAATAGTGTTACACTATACTTAATATACTATACATAATTACATTTATTATACATACATCACAAACAATAGTATTACAACATTTTACTTACGACAACATTTCATATATGTAAAATAATATGTAATAATGAGATTTTAAATATCTATTTTTTTTTTTGTACAACTTTATGATTTAAAAATATTTTTCATACATAGATACATAAATGTTGTTTTCAGTTACATAAATTCGAGGTACGTCAGCCCACCAGAAGCCGTCTGGAGGTTGTTTGCGTATAAACTACACGACATCAGTCACACGGTAGTTAGACTTCCGGTGCACCTAAAAAACTACCACAACGTGTACTTTGCGCGTGGACAGGAACTACAGGGGGTACAAAACAACGCCCTACCTCGAACAAAACTCACGGCGTTCTTCGCGCTCAACGAGAAACGTTGATGCCAGACAGTATCTTTACCACGAGATACCGACACATTACACTTGGCAAGCATCGTCAAAAGAGTGGAGACTGTGGCAAAGACAGGCACCTCGCGAGACGTTATCTCGAATGTACGTCGTCAACCCACTGGATAGAGACCGTTTTCATCTACGATTGCTACTCTTGCACAGAAGAGGCCCACGGTCTTTCCGAGACTTGAAGACGGTAAACGGGGTAGTGCATGCCACATACGCGGCCGCCGCCGTTGCGTTGGGATTGTTGGAAGACGACGAAGCGTGGCGGGCGTGTATGACAGAATCATCGGCGTTGGACACAGCCACTCAACTGCGTTATCTATACGTCACGATACTATTGTTTTGCCACCCCGCGGACCCCGCGGACCTGTACCGGCGGTTTGAAGTCAACATGATGGAAGACTTCAATCGGCGCTTCCAAAACGTCGACCGCGCTAGGGCGGCGTGTCTCAAAGCAATCAGAGACCTACTTCGTGCACGCGGAAAATCACTCGACGACTACGGTCTACCCAGTCCAGACGAAGATCTACTGGAACCGGATCAAGACGACCCAATGTTCGGTGCAATAGACGCGGCCGTTGCCTGGCAACAGCGATTGCGCGAATTGAACGACGAACAACGAACGGTGTACGATCGAGTGATGGCAGCCGTCGATGACAACCGCAACGTTCAGAAAATGTTCTACGTCGACGGGCCAGGAGGAACGGGAAAAACGACGCTATACGGATGCCTAATATCGTCGCTTCGTAACAGACAACAAACGGTGTTGAGCGTGGCATACACCGGGATCGCCGCATCCCTCATGGAGGGCGGCATGACGGTGCACTCGACTTTCGGATTGCCATTGGGAACGCTGACCGAACAATCTACTTCGAGTATCACCATGCAGTCTTTGCGCGCGCAAAGGATACGTGAAGCTTCGCTGATTGTCTGGGACGAAGCGCCCATGTCCCCGGGCCTACAATTCACGGTGGTCGATCGCTTGCTCAAGGACATCATGGGATCGGCACTACCGTTTGGTGGTAAACCAATACTGTTAGCTGGCGACTTCAGGCAGATATTGCCCGTCGTTCGCCGGGGGAACAGGAGCTCCATCGTCATGTCATCTATCAAACGCCACTCATTGTGGAGAGAGTTTGAACAGTTTCGGCTGACCCGGAACATGCGCGCCGACAACGACGCCGACTTCGCTGCTTGGCTACTTCGGCTCGGTAACGGTCAACTGCCGTCGGTCGACGGTATTCCAGACACTGTCGACATCCCACCGCAACTGGTTTGCGACGTTGTGGATTTGACCGATTTTGTCTATCCGCAGCGAATGTCGTTGGCCAACGTCGACGAGTTCGCTCGGAGAATCATACTGTGTCCCCGCAACGAGGAATGCCATCAAATAAATTCAACAGTGCTACGTCGCGTCACGGGCGCCCAAAGGACGTACTCATCCATAGACACAGTTGTGATCGACGACGCCGACGAAGCGGCAAACTACCCGACAGAGTACCTCAACTCTCTGCATCCGAACGGGCTACCGCCGCACAAGTTGACGCTTAGAGTCGGTTCGATCGTCATGTTACTGAGAAACATTGATCCGAAAAGACAACTTTGCAACGGGACGAGGTTGGTGGTCACTGAACTTCGGCCACACAACTTCAAGGCGAGGAAGTTGTCCAGCGCCGACGACGGGCAGGACGATATCATCTTACCCGCCGTTGCGTTGACTTCCGGTGAGGAAGACGATTTGCCTTTTCAAATGAAGCGGATTCAATTCCCGGTACGGTTGTCGTTTGCCATGACTATCAACAAGTCTCAAGGTCAAACGTTCGACAGAGTCGGTTTGCTCCTGCCGTCACCCGCCTTCAGCCATGGGCAGCTGTATGTTGCGTTTTCAAGAGTGAGGGATGCGCAATCCGTCAGAGTCGGCATGTACTGCGATGGAAATGGTCGATTCGTCACCAAGAATATTGTGTACGCAGAAGTTCTCTGACGCGACTACAGGTAGTTATATAATTAATATAATTATACAATGTTCACTCAGGGGAAATATGTGATCCTCTGGGGTCTATGTGACCTCCCCCGGGGTCTTTGTGACCTCCCCCAGGGTCTTTGTGACCCCCCCCCCCCAGGGTCTTTGTGACCCGCCTGGGGTCTTTGTGACTCTGTGCGGAGAGAAAGTTTGACAACCTCCACGTGGTCTCTCTGGATGCGATTACACTTAACGGTGTATTCGTAACTAATGTCAAACGTTTGGTTAAAATTTTGAAAGCAAAATCACTAGGATACTTAGGATTTTGTTTTTATATTATGTCTATATGTACCAATAACTTTTAAACACAATTCAATATGTACAATTCTATAAACATGTGATGTTATTAGTATAATAATTTAAATATGATTTTGTTTGATTTATAACATTTTTTTTGTATTCAATCTGTAATTATTTTTTTGGTAAATTATATTATATATTCTTAATAACTAATATCAATTACAATTTTGAAAAAAAAAAAACTAGGATACTTAGGATCCTGTTTTTATATTATGTCTATATATACCAATAACTTTTTAACACAATTCAATATGTACAATTCTATAAATATGTGATGTTATTAGTATAATAATTTAAATATGATTTTGGTTTGGATTTATAACCAATGTTTTGGTATTCAACCTGTAATTATTTTTTTGGTAAATTATATTATATATATTCATAATAACTAATATCAATTACAATTTTGAAAAAAAAAAAAACTAGGATACTTAGGATTCTGTTTTTATATTATGTCTATACATATATGTACCAATAACTTTTAAACACAATTCAATATGTACAATTCTATAAATATGTGATGTTATTATAGTATAATAATTTAAATATGATTTTGTTTGATTTATAACAATTGTTTTGTATTCAACCTGTAATTTTTTTTTGGTAAATTATATTATATATATTCATAATAACTAATATCAATTACAATTTTGAAAAAAAAAAAACTAGGATACTTAGGATTCTGTTTTTATATTATGTCTATACATATATGTACCAATAACTTTTAAACACAATTCAATATGTACAATTCTATAAATATGTGATGTTATTATAGTATAATAAATTAAATATGATTTTGTTTGATTTATAACAATTAATTTGTATTCAATCTGTATTTATTTTTCGGTAAATTATATTATATTACTAACTAATGACAAACGTTTGGTTAAAATTTTTAAAGAAAAATCACTAGGATACTTAGGATTTTGTTTTTATATTATGCCTATATATGTACCAATAACTTTTAAACACAATTCAATATGTATAATTTTATAAACATGTGATGTTATTAGTATAATAATTTAAATATGATTTTGTTTGATTTATAACAATTTATTTGTATTCAATCTGTAATTATTTTTTGGTAAATTATATTATATTATATTACTAACTAAAGTCAAACGTTTGGTTAAAATTAAAAAAAAAAAATAGCCTAATATATATTTTTATATCAAATTATATTTCATTTGTAATAATGTTTTGTCTATTATGTTATGTTTGCTTTTATGAACAACTTCAAAACGCAGTTTCATGTTTAATAAATTTGTACTGTTTGAACAACTCATTAATTCTTTTTACCCATACCACTACTAAGATATCAGTAATATTTTTATGTGTCAGATTGTATTTGTCTTAACACTGTTATGACCATAGACGCAGTTGATAGCATCAAATTTTTATTGACTATATTATTATGTCATAGGTATTTGGAAACATTTATTTCCAATACATTATAATTTTCATAATAATAATAATTCATTATTACCTATTCATAGGTACCTATAAGAATAATAATATAGATAAAAGTGTATTATTTTATAGGTTACTGTTTATATTCAGATTAATGTGAAGGTGTAAAAAATTAAGTTGTATGAAAAGAAGGGGGGTGTCGGAGGCAGGCCCCCCTGAACACTTAAGTCGACATAAATCTAGCACACCCATAAATTTAACCCAAATTGCGCATATGGTTAAGACCTATGCTATAGTTACTAATATTTATTTTTATGATTTTTCGTGATATGTTTGTGTTCATGAATAACTTTTAAACACAATTTAATTTGTAATATCTGTATCTGTATAATTAATAATCATATATATATATAATGTAATAAATAAATACCTGTTCGTTTATATGATATTATTAAACACTTATAATAATTCTATTAATCAGTTTTAGGTTTTCACCTGTGTACATAATTGTTTTTTTTTTTTTTTTTTTTTTTGATAAAAAAAATATTATACATTTTCATACAGCCTTCTAACTTTTATTATTAGATATTATTAGACAAAACTGTTGTGTGATTTCATAACTTTTTGAGCACAAACGTTTGGTTGCGATGTCCTAATTTGGATGGATAGTCAAAATCAACAATACCAAACTTGATATATATTAGCATACCTACCTACTTCACCATTTAAGTACACATATAATATACGTTCATCTAATGTACCTTAGACATAGGCTAGAAACTAACATATAAATAAAAAACAAATTAATGGGAAAAAAAAAAATGGTTTTTATTCAGCTGAAAAACAAAAAATAAATTAAATGTAAACACAATTTGGTATGCAGTGAAGTTTCCAATTGAATACTTACATTCATCGTAGCTGGATGGCTGTGAGTCCTGCAAATTACATGATTGTTAAAATCAAAATACACAAACATTTTAAGCTAGCTTTACTTACATCATTGCTGACGTCAACGTTGGACACCATCCCAGCAAGCTGCTCAACGTTGACGCCAACTTTGGGTGATTCTTCCACCACCACCGCCTCCTCTTGAATCACCTCCATTTGGTCAACTTGAGGTGGTGATGGTGGAAGACTGACCAGCTCCTTATCAGCGTTGCCTTTAGGCTTGCGGGGGGCTGAAAAAATAATTATTATCAAAACAAATGCTTTACAATACACACGAAATGTACACACTCACCGAGACATTGCCGGGCAATGTGCCCATATCGGGCACACTTATAACAACCTGTAACAGAAAATGGACCATACACCTATTAGTAATAGCACTTAATCGGTTATAGTATAAATCTACTTACGTCTTTTGGACACTTTGCCCCCTTTTTTAAATGTTTGGTTGTTTTGGTTTTGGTATACGGGTGCCGTAAACACCCGTACACCAGCACCGTTAAACGTCAGTGACACTGTTTGATGGAATTTCATTCTACATTTCAAAAACAAAACAAATTTAAATTTAATATTTATCATTTTCCCAGATATATACAATTCTACTGCTGCCCCGCGTCGGTTTGGTCGCATAAAAGAATTGAAGAGCGGAAAATATTTTAATTAGTGTGCTTGAAGAGCCAATTATACCTGGCACGGAAATGATCATTTAAGCAAACCAGTCGTCGTTAAATACAAAAAAACGAACCCCCCAAACATGAGATCGGTATAACTTATACACTATACATACGTCCAACGAAACTGTGGTGACATAGCACAAACATCTTTTGGACAAACAATGTTAATAATAACACATACAAATCATACAAATCACCGAAAACAAAACTAAACCGGGACACGAGGCATACAGTAATCATAGAGTACCTATAACTT
>NW_021772107.1:0-3614 GCF_005508785.2 Acyrthosiphon pisum | reverse complement strand
TAAACTTCTCCAAAAATTGAAATTTGTCAATTTTAATTATTCTTTTTAATATATAGTTTTTATGATTTTAGGGGGATAATATCAAAAATGTGGGAAAGTTAATCTCAAGTAGACTTGACGACAAATTCAAATCTGTTTTCAGAATTCTTATCGCTTCACTATATTAATCGTTACGTTGGAAATAGAACACGTCTATAATCCTATATTGCAAGTGTGTTAGACAAAGACAGAAAATCGCCACTTCCAATCCCCTTAACCGCAGGACTTTACTACAACGATTGTTTAAGCGATTAATATTTCCCTCTTAATTTGTATTATAAGTTATTATTATGTAATTTCAAAATCAAATAATTTTAATTACATTTTAAAACTATTTGTAATTTTTAAACAAATATATATATATATATATAAATTAATCGAGTTATTTAAAAATATACATATTAATAAAGGTTTTTTTAAAATATAATAATTCTACTACCGATTCATTTTGTTGTATTTTATTATTCAACGTAATTAAGTATTTGATTTATAAAATCAAATAGGTACATTGAAATTAATAATTAGGAAAAGTATTTCTAAGCATTTAATTTTTTTTAAGTGTTTTTTTAAAAAAAATATTGTTAGGTCATGATTTAATATTTTTTCGGTCATCAACTTCCGAGTCCTAATAATTATAATAAAACAGTATACTATACATTACAATTTTATTATGATTTTACGAGTATAACGTGACTCGATGACACGTACTCTTGGGTCAATTACCCAACATCAAGTCCTGTATATAATATTATTATTAACATTTTATATTCAGACTATTCTGAGATATGCAAGAATTGTATTAATTTTACACATTTTTTATATGAATACTTTTTGGAGTAAATTGTGTTTTGTAAACTTATTGATTTTCCCAGACATATTTAGATTGTTTTTATTTAACTATAGGTTCCTAATTTAAATGGCACACATTAGTACATATTACATAATATATTTATATGATGACCAACTTGTTATGGCTGTATACGATTTTGATACATAGGTACAATATAAACATTTAACGTTAAGCATTGTAATAACAATTCTATTGTAATGCTACACTATGTAGTTTTATCTTTTAGATGCCATCTAACGACAAGCATAATAGTTTAATATAAACTGATTTCGATGGCATTATTTTCTATAGGAGTACTGCGGGAACGTAACCTGTGGAATTTATTTATTTTTTAATTCTTCAATCGCCAAAATAAATTATATTGTCTAAAAGTTTATTCCCAAATTCAATTCCATCAAACAATTTAAACTGAATGCAGGACCGGATTGGTTAGGCGAGCTACCGAGAAAATCTCGGTGGGCCGCTTAAAGTTCGGACTAGTCGTGTGAGTGTGAGTAAAAATAAATTCATGTTTAAAACTTTAAAATACGATTGGCCACCTATAAGCTCATAATAATTATAGACGTAATTTTGGGCTACTGAATATGTAAATGGACCGCTTATAGAAGTGAAAATCTCGATGGGCCGATACATACCAATCCGACCCTGACTGAATGTAATACTTTATATTATAGCATTATAATGTTCTAGAATCGTAATAAGTCGCAGTGTCTTGGTTTTTATTGCACTACCTACCTGATCGGTAAACCACTTTGATTTCATAAATGTTCACTATTTATTTTTATTTTTCCATTATTATTTCTATAACTGAAAAATACCAAAAGTAGTTTATAATATAGATAAATAAGACATGGATAGGACAAAAACGTATTCATTTTATGGGTTAGTTTTGCGGTCCAACATCGATAAGATGTTGGAAGAAATTGAGGCCGTTTGCTTATATTTTTATACGTATTTATATATATGATTATATCTATATTCTATATAGATAATCAGAATATCGAAATAGGTATATTTTTTTTCCTCAATTCGTATAATTTCATTCTTCACCGATAAGACGTTATGTCCTATCCATGTCTTTATTATCTATAATTATAATGAATAATTACACAAATCACACACTAACACATTTTATAGTATATTTATATATAGGTAGCTGACTATATGGAATACAATAAACTAGGGTTGACGGTATTGAAATTTGAAACCGGTATTGCGGTATTAGATTCGGTACCGGTATGAGACGGTATACCGCAATACCGTATATATCGAAAAACCGTAATACCGGAAAACCGTAATACCGAAAAACCGTGGTACTGGAAAACTGAAAAACACTGAAATGATATACTGAGGGAGTAAACATTTTTTAAAAAACATTATATTACGGTATGTTTTCCGGTATGCACCGGTATTACGGTATATCGTTGGAGCGGTATTTTGATGGTATACCGAAAAAACCGTCAACCCTACAATAAACTATACGATATAGTGTGTTAGCATTGAATATAAATCCTTTAGACGGTCAATGACTGCAAAAAATAACTTTGAGCATTATTTAGGATGCTACATATAGTGTTGGTTAAACATTTACGTCATTTTAAAACGGTATTAATATTAACCGTTTATACACTAATAGTTTGAGTTAATTAAATTAAAGATAATATACAGGTATTTGATAAAAAAAAAAAAGAAAAACTGAACAAGATTCTTTTAAACGTGTAATAGTGTAATATCACCTAGACCTAGGTACCTATATAATTATTTGGAATCTCCTGCAGTGTATGTATAATTTTCGATATATTAGTCTATATACGCTTACGCGGTCTTATAAAATTGTATCTCGTCATCTATGTAATCGACCGGAGAACCGTATGTAAAGATGCAAAGTGCATAAATTACGTGAACTTTGGAACCATCGCTCGTGCAATTTTCTTTATCCGGCGCTGTCCGGGTCTTGCTTTGTCTACGCGATCACGTGGTTTTCCCTCTTTTGATAAGCTACGGGTATAATTCGTGCGCACACCAGTTCCTTTTACATCCTTGGACAATTACACGGATATTTAACCCTACGCCCCTTAAGTTAAACGAAACTTCGACTGTTAATGGACTTTGAATTTTATACTCTCTAATTGGATATTATAATATAATGGCAGGTTATGCCTTCGTTGTACATAATTTTAAGGTCAGACCCATCTCGCTTAAAATTTGTAAGTAGAAAATATAGTTTCTTTTCCCGGTCCTTTCTTCAAACGCTGGTCCCGTATATGCACTCCATTATTATTATTGTTACTTTAATATACTCTCGTTCATTCTATGACCACCCGCTCGCCAAATCCGGTGTTATTAACGCGACGTGACGACGAGTCCGTAGGTAGGTATATTCTAGACTCGTTTCTGTACGTGAACTGACTTTTTTACGCTTCCTCATTGTACAAACGGGCATTGTTAATGACGGTGTAAATATTATATATTATATGAATTATTATTATTATTATTTTTTTTTACCGTCATTATAATGACACGCGGTGGAAATCCTTTTTAGTGAAAGAAACGGTAATACTCTTTAAATCCTTTTGGGGTAATTTATTATTTTCACGTCATGCTTAGGGCATTTTTTTTCCACGTACATACCGTTAAAATTTGAAACGGATTTTGTGTTAATTTCAAGCATTCTGTGACGACCGACGGACCACATTAGTATGATATAATATACGACAGCGAATGA
>NW_021772106.1:0-815 GCF_005508785.2 Acyrthosiphon pisum | reverse complement strand
CCGTTAGAAATCGAAGACGAATTTTACATGCCAAATTTGATTACATAAGTAACAATGTAACAGCTATTCGAATAAGACGTAGTATTTTTTACGACGATATCGACATGGATTGGGTGATAAATGAGTCTAGGTCATATTTTTCGAAGAAAATGTGTGAAATAACTTTAACAGGGGGAAACGAAGAAAAGTTAGGAACTAAAGGGAGTAGTAGCGGACAAAGAATAATAATTACAACAAGTAGTCCGTTACCGGAGACGATGACACCAGTCGATGTAGACGCGATTTTAAGGAGAATGATTAAAAATAGATCAAAAACAACTCCAATACCCGCGGATAATTACTTTGAAAAGTTATACAAGAATTACATTAAAAAGGGACGGCAAAACGTTACGATAGTCGCAAATAATGGCTCAACAATATTTAAAAACGTACAAAATAAAACCATGCTAGATAATAATATTGATAAAAGTAATATTAGTAATAATAATTTCGTTGAGAAAAGTAATTTTAACAATAGTGATGTTAATAATGATAATAATTCGGATAAGGAAGAATCAAAAGAACAAAAAAATAAGATAGTATTAATAGTAATATTAGTAATAACTCTAATAGTATCTACAATCATTTTAGGAATAATAAGATATAAATGTAAAATCGGAAACGAAGCTTGCTATATAGAAACAGAAACAGAAAGGCTCGATAACCCAAATGAAAATGTAACAAGAGTGTAATGATAATAAAATAGAAAAAATATATATGTAGATATATAAAAAGAATTATTCTTTTAGTCATAATTACTATATTATAGAATATTA
>NW_021772105.1:0-1038 GCF_005508785.2 Acyrthosiphon pisum | reverse complement strand
AACAATTGTGTTACATATTAAACGTTACGGATCTTGAGATGGGTTTAAAATTCAATATAAACCCACTACTTCAGATCAGTACAACTAGTCATAAGACTTAAGTGCTACCAGCAACATCAAATAAGATAAAAAAATTGACGGTGAAGAATAAAAAAATTTTACAAGCTTTGAGTTATCAATTAAAGCAGAATGCCTGAAAGTGATATTTTGGATATAACTTTGTCGCGGTCGCTACCCAACAGGTGGGTAACGACCGCTACGTGCGCTCTTCTCGACCGGTCGTTGGTACGACTGACCCGGATCGGAGTGGGGGCGTCCGGCGCCATGGGTGGGGACGGCGGTCTCGGCCGACGTCCGTACTCACGGCGCGACGGCGCGGTGATTCGTCTTGTCTTGTATCAACCGTCCGCGTTGCCGTTTCACCTTGTATTTTGTAAAAACCACGTTTTGTAATGTGTAACGTTATTAAAAGTAAACTAAATCATTAAATATTCCGACCAGTGTTTATTCTTGTTATCGCTCGTGATCCGAGTGATACTACGGTCACCCACGTCCCACAGTTCCTCAAGGAAACATCGTGTCACTGGCGCAGTCGGTAAAGGTTTCAGAACCACGAGGACAGAAACAGGTAAGAATTTAAATTACCTATTCATAACCTTCAAAAAAAAAAAAAAAAAAACACGGGGATATACCCTCCCTACATAACTAGGATAGCATACGAAATCAATAGTAGTAGGAAGGACCTCCACGTGTTAGTACACGATGCAACCTGGTAAAAAAACCCTCAACGAACTGACAATCGGGGAACTCAAGGGGGAACTAACCAAAAGAGGATTAGGAACCATGGGCACAAAGTCAGAACTTTACCTAGCACTTGAACAACACATTCAGGAAACAGAGGGGGAAAACCCACAAAACTACGTTTTTCCAAAACGCAACAAAACTCTCCACAACCACCAACAACCTGGGTGTCTGAAATACGTGCACCCGGAGGCGACAAAAGGAGGATCGGAAATCGAGACCGAACAGCAAAAACCC
>NW_021772104.1:0-510 GCF_005508785.2 Acyrthosiphon pisum | reverse complement strand
TCAGTAAGGAGTGGATTACTTTGATTTTATTTAGTAGGTAAGAAAATAACTTATTTTATATTACAAGTTTTAAGAGTAGCTCAAAACGTAAAGTAACTACTACCCACATCAACTAATTATAATAAATGTAGACTATAGGCAAAGGTGGGCAATAACTAGTTAAAAAGTTAAAGTTAATTTTTTAACTTAACTAGTTAGTTTATTTTGTGAGCAACTTATGAACTTAACTAGTTTAATTTATAGTTGAAATAACTTAGCTTTTCTCAGTTGATTTTAAAAAAATCCACCAAGTTAAAAACATTTCGAAATTTTTCGTTTATGCGTAAATATTACTATATCAGTATAAAATAAAAATATTCCAATACAAAAACACAAACATTTCTGTTCTTTATCTTGATAACATCATTTTGTGTATATTTATATATTTTATTAAGTTGTGAATTATATATTATGCAAGTGGCAATTATAAATGTTTTTAATAAAATTAATAATTGTGAATTACAAAATGAC
>NW_021772103.1:20107-21341 GCF_005508785.2 Acyrthosiphon pisum | reverse complement strand
ATCTGGCGCCGCTGATAATTGATTATGTTGTTTTTCTTAAATATCTGAACGGAGAGGTGTTGAATATTGTTTATGTGTTGCACGTGTCACGTTTGTATGTAAGGAGTGCGTATATATATATTTATGCGTAAATCGTATATATATATATATATATATGTATTGAATAGCCCAACATTCCATATGGACCGTCGCTACTAGTTGTCTTGTGTTTTATTTTAAGTTTAAACATTATATATTACAATAGGTATTTGGTATACATAGATATAAATTGCTTAATTATTTAAGTTCAGCTTCAGTTATTGAACAACCGAGCTTATGTTATTAGTAATGTTTGTCAAGTTAATATACACATGTAAGTAATCCTACTTATTAGTTCGGGAAATACTTTAACCATTACAATGTTGCTACTTTTTAGATAATGAGCACATATTATATACCTTTGTCTTTAAACAAATACCGTATTTACATTTTAATGCGATAACTTTTAATTCTACGGTTTTACCGTTTTAAATCACAATTAATTGACAAACATATTACAATTAATAATCATAAATCATATATAGTTAACTATGGACAACAATAACTCGTCCGAGAATATGATCGAGAATATGATTGGTAGTAAAATTGAATCAAAATATTCAAATACTTAAATACAACTGAGCAGGTATGCACATGTTAAATTTAGGCGTGACGTTTATAATAATAAAATAGAATAATACCGATAAACCATTTTATGGAAAAACTATATTTTTGGGCATTAAATTACGCGATACATAGGAGCTTACATCCCCAATCTTTAATAGTCTAATGTCCGTATGCATAGTCAATTTATGTGTCACATAACACATAGTTTAACATATCGACGCCCCAGTTCAAAACTGCAACAACTCGAGTTATAACAAATTCAAGTTATGTACACCATCTTATAGACGATCTTGTAACGATTTCAGTTCAAGAACGCAATAAAATATAGTTAAATTATTGACCACGAGAGAGCATTTTCAAAATTATAATTTACATTACGTTACATAGAGAAACAATATAGAAAACACATTATACCCAACAAACCAATTATTTGGGTTGTTGCAGTTTTGATCTGGGGCGTCGATATTGTCTTATGTGAAACAAATTCACAATGCAACGGGCCTAAGACTCTAAACTATAAACGTCTCGTAAATCGAACAGCAAAAAAAAAAATTCAAAATTCAACATAGTTAAATAAAAAAAACTATAA
>NW_021772103.1:1587-18348 GCF_005508785.2 Acyrthosiphon pisum | reverse complement strand
GCAAGGCTGAATCAGCTTGGAGCTTGTATCGATCTCTATATATATCGAGAAGCAGAAAAAATTACCATGTTACCAGAAGACTTTTGACACAGCATATGCATTAATTATGGCAGATATTAACGGGTTACCCTCTTCTTGTCGACGGAATGAATTTACAAACTCATATATTCAGAATTATAACTTAAGTTATACTAATATAGAAACTAATGATATTTCTTTTATGTATGAATTATTACAATATCATTATAACTCATTATCAAATATGATATTACAAGAGTTAGAATTAGGTACATCAGCTATTAACCTGTAATTTATTTTTACACATCATGACACCAAATCATATACACTACTTTTGTATCACTTTTAAAAATAAATGTACGATTAGTTAATATATTGGTTTTTTATTTTAATTTTCAACAGTCATTACAAACAGATTTATTATGATTTTGATTTTTTAATACATCCTATTTTCTTGTTTGGATCAGACATGAACCGTGTAAATATTGTTTGTATGATGTTGGATAAATCGTTTGCGAGCCCTTGATCCTTTGCTAAATCAGTTATCGATACTTTTACACTGCACTCAGCTTCTTTCCATCTATAACATCATTAAAATGATAAGTATTTTACATTACAATCAATCGGATTATGATCTTGATCAACTAACTGAACGGTTATCGAATCAATATTTGTTTTATTCAATTTGTAATATATTACATTTGGTGGTGTCTGAATTACTTATAATATATAGCTATATTATAATACATATTATAATATGTATTTTATATGTCATATAGTATTTTATATGTACAATACTATATTTTTTTTTTTAATGCTGAATGACAAACTATATCCTTCCTTCATCGTTAATGTGTTCAATACATCGTTTTCAAATTTTCCTTTTAATAAAAAATGTTGCGTGCGTGTGTGTGTGTGTGTGTGTGTGTGTGTATGTGTGTGTGTGTGTGTGTGTGTGTGTGTGTGTGTGTGTGTGTGTGTGTGTGTGTGTGTGTGTGTGTGTGTGTGTGTTTTAAAAATACGGTTTAATTATTAATTAATTGGTGTTTGTATCA
The DNA here is from genome assembly GCF_005508785.2 of Acyrthosiphon pisum. NCBI lineage: Eukaryota > Metazoa > Arthropoda > Insecta > Hemiptera > Aphididae > Acyrthosiphon > Acyrthosiphon pisum. The sequence continues at coordinate 17,275 of NW_021772103.1, read as the reverse complement.
ATTCATTTTTTTATTCCTGAGAATTTTTACGAATATACAATCTATTGATGAATATTATAAAAGTTGAATGCATAAAATCGTTCTCTCTCTAGTAAAAGGTACATATTTAACAATATGCTATTAAATGTGCAATATAAAAAATCAAATATCATTTTAGTTTATGTGCGTGACCGAATCAAAATTGTCATTGCAGACCTGACACATGTTTGTGTGTTGTTACCAACTACCTATATGTTTATAGATTTGAAAAAATATTAATCGATAACCAAAAAATTATTGACTAAATAAATACTTTTAACTTTCATCATGTGATCAAACTGTTAACAACTGTTTACACATTGTTGAATAGATTTTAATTTTTTCTAGATTTGATTTTATTAGTGTTTTTACAGTGTATTAGAGTTGTAGTGTTGACTATGCTGTATTTTATTTATTTGTTTCCTCATCAAAGTAATAATAATTTAATTAAAATTAAATCATGTATTACAATCTATAAAAACCAACCGATGCGTCAACACTCTTGTATATTGAAGAAACTTAGAAGATCTACTAGAGTGAAATCCAAACCAAAATATTATCATCTTGAATTCAATAATTAAATCAATACTGTACACATCGTGGACGGTGTTGTCGTATACGCCACGCAAAGGCTTGACGTATATAACAGATATGTTTCGGTTTCCGATTCTCTAACCGTCGAACGAGTAAATTATCGACACCTGCTGTATGAGTTTAATTTAAGTTCTCCTTTTGGTGACCACGATAACGAGTACTGCGCAATAGGATAATTAAATAAAAGTCCAACAGGACTTACACTATACAACTCTAGGGTTATTTTACTCCCGAACAACTGACCACGATAACGAGTACTGGATGTTCGAGGGTGAGGTATCTTTTACCTAGACAAAGTCTTACTCTTTCTCGGCCGACCACGATAACGAGTACTGGACGAGAAAGTAAGTACCACAGTGTCTTACTACTTGTTTTATTTTAAAAGTGTTATTCACCACAACGTATCTGTATCTACTCGTAAAATAAAATATTCTAAAAAAAAAGAGTAAAGAAAAACAGTCATACTTGGTTTTTAAAAAAAAAAAAAAAAAAAAAAAAAGAATCAAATATAATAATGTATATCAAAAACAGAATAATCAAAAGAAACGTAAAAGTACTGCAGCTCGTTGGCTACCACAAAAGCGTAAAAACAAAACAACCGCCGCTCCCGTCGCAGACGTCGCCTTAAGTAGTCGTGGCAATTTTGCTGACTCGGTTTGATTGACTTTCTGCTTCGTATGTTATTTTAATATTTATAATTCCGTTATATATACAACAGTGTAATAGTCAAATCAATATTCAGCATACACCAACAGAATAAAAATACATTTATATTGGATACCTTGTTGATAAGCCTTTATCTGTAATTATTTTAATCAGGTGTAACGTAACTAAACGGTATCTAATACTAAATTTATTTCAATGGAGTAAGTTCATATCTGATGATAGTTTTAATATGATTGTTTATTCTTTATCAGCTGTTAAACATTCAAAACGAATACATTTGTATAATCATTTTTATTATAAAATATGTGCAAACTCTGAATCAGTTAATTTATATCATAATAATAACAGAATCACATTATCCAGTGATAATTTAAATCGATTGAAACTATTGGAATCATGTATAAATGCAAATATCATAGTGTTAACAAATAAATGTATCAAACTGTTTTCAATAACGCATGTATAATTATCAAGTATGATATTTTATATTTAGCATCTGAATGTATTAGAAATGATTTTATCAGTACATGTATTAAAGATTATAATTTCAAAATGGATGATCTGAAGGATGAAGAGATTTCATTTTTACTCGATCTACAATAAATACATCATAGAAAGTTTACATACATTGTATTAAAGCATGAAATAACCAATCAATAAAAACCAAATAATCATGATTTGATTTATTACATTTTAATTACTCATTTTTTATTTTTACTAAAATTGTATGACATTGATATTATTAATTATAGTTTTTACTTCTTATTTGTATATTATAATGCAATATGTTTTGAAAAAAAAAAAAAAAAATCATTTAAATTTAATTCTGGTGTACATTATAATATATCTTCAAACATAAATATTGTTTTATTTTTATTTTTCAAAATTTCATATATTTCAATCATTTTATCTTTCAGTTTTTGGCTGAAAATATAAAACATTTATTTATAACATTATTATTATTTCGATCTATTTAATATAGTATATAAAAAAATACTCGAAAATCCAGTATTCAAGTATTCAAAAATCGAATATAATGAATAAATAATATCAATATATAAATGGTGTAAATACTAATTAATACAATTCATTTAAAATATTATTATATGTAAATTGTTCATATATTCATCTATTTGGTATTTTATGTAGTACCTATAACAACTTATAAAATTAAAATAATATAAATGTATAGTCGTATTATTGATCTTATAAAACATCGGCTTCTGTGGCCATTAGTTTACAATTTACAGTAATTTAAAAAATATTTACAATTTCATAATATATATATATATTGTGGAAAAGGGCTAAATATTAAATTTGTTTATCGTCATAACAAATAAATTTATTATAATTTAATAGTCATCGAATTTAACGCTTAAAACAATAACACCGGTGAGCAATCAAATATATTCGAATAGATTTATAATATTTCAACGACATTGCACCCACCGAATAATCGGATCAGAATCGACTAAAGGCGTTGTCGGATCAGTGTAGCGGCACACGAGAAGGGTAGTTCATGAGAGATATACCCGTATCGTGGAACTCCAAGGAGTCACTGGAACCATGCTATCTGCGCGCTAGATCCGTCGTACCCGTAATCGATCACATCTGCAGAACGTAATTCCTGAGAATTTTTAGTTTTTATGAATATACAATATTTTGAAGAATATTATATAAGTCCTTTTATCAATATTATATAGAATATCGAATTTAAATTCAGTACATTTTATTTTTATATTTTATATTATAGTTTCAAGTATCAAGCATTCAAAAATCAAAATATAATTATTTTATTTTTCAGTTTTTTTGAATGCAATTACAAAACATTTATTTATAACATTAGTATTATTTCGATTTATTTAATATAGTATATAAAAAAAAATACTTGAAAATCAAGTATTCAAGTATTCACGTAATCAAGTCTCAAGTATTCAAAAATCAATCAATTTTATTTCACTGAAATTTTAAAATGTTGTGTTAGACATATTTATTTTTAATTGACTATAATTGTATTTAATTCATAACTTACATATTAGGTATTTTACCTGTAAATACATAACACATATTATCAGTCATAGTACCTATTATAAATATTATACTATTATTTGAAATTAATTGTTTCAGCATATTACAATCTACAATGAAATTTCAATATGAAATTATTATTTTTAAATAAAATATAATTATTTTTTAAAAAAAAAAAAAAATTTTTTTAGTATCATAAATATAATAAATTATTAATGTATATTATGTTTGATCAACTGATGAACTTGAAACAATAAAAATTGAAAAATATAAATAGAAAAACCTAGACTGACAAAGCGTCTCCGCTCAGTTAGAATGATACTGCATAAAACGATAGATTCATATTAATACATTTGAGTAGTTATTTACAATATTTCATTCTTTCATCATAAATTATACATATTATTTGTATGTAGATACATAATTAGTAAGTATATCTCTACGATCGTCCTCTTTTTCTCGTCTGCTATCTGAAATATTAAAATATTTATAATACAATCATAATATTATGATAGTAATGTATCAAACATAGGAATGTTTCCAGTGTGCTCTACTCTATGCATTATTTCAAATGCAATTGTGAAATAAAGCTGTTGCCATTTCTTCACGAACTCTTCATTGATACATTCTTCCAGTAGTATAGTTATGATTCTTTTAATGTCATCATGCCATTTATACAATGCATCTAAAAAGATTTCCGCAACGGTTATATTTATGATACATATTATACATAGTGAATATGATATACTATAATAGTGATATATATAATATTTTCATGTTAAAATATTAAGTTAGGTATTATACTATAACTCGATAAAGGTTAATTTTCAATTTTAAAGTGTAACTAATTACAAACTATTGATAATAAAGATAAGACAATATTATTTTAATATTTTACTTAAAATGTGCTGATAATTGTTTTTTATACATAAGTAATTGAAAATTGATCTGGTTTCTTTTCAAAAATGTTTAGTAACAAATCTCTGGTTTTCATATAGGAATAGTTATTCATTAACGATATTCTTCCGTCAGGTAATATTATTAAAGGTTGACCTCGCATACGTTCAATTTTAGATTTTATGTGAGTCTGTGATATTGCAGCAGAAATTAGTATTAAATCAGTACGTTGATAATTTGTGAATTCAAAATCGACTATAACTATTTTATCTTTCGGTTTTTACCTGTAAATATATAAAATTAATTAAATTATTTAAATATTAAATATTAGGTATTATATGTAAAATAACATTCATTTTGGATTATTGATAATATTTTATTTTTATTTTACCTAATAATACAATTAAATTTTATATTCATTAATTTTGTATTTTATGTATTGGTTATACCTACATAAAATACAAAATTTGTATCATTGTAGATTGTATTTTAATTGAATATTGCACGCTCAAAAAATAATTTTTGCACACAAAAAAATAATGTGCATGTATTCGTTTGAATCGTTCCATATGTAACGTACCTATACTATACGTACCTACCTACCTATACTAATATTTTTTTATAAAAATAATATCTATACTAATAATATATACTTACATTGATATTTTGAAAAGTTGAAATATTTGAAACAAATTGAAATTTTTCCGTGTGTCGATACTCGATATGATATATTATAATATAAGTTTGTGAAACTGTTGTTCAATACAATGTTTACGATGAAATTGCTGTCTCCCTGATAATATGAACACTGTTATATAGACGTTTCGTTGAAGCGGTTATTAGTTTTTATAATAATATATATAATACACATTATATAATATCCGCTTCAACAAAACGTCTATATGTCATATGACAGTGTTATCACTGTTTTTTATATTAACATCGAAGACCTCGGTAGCTCTGTCCATTGACGTAACTGTGACTTTGCGTAACGTTTAAAAAAAAAAAATAATAATAATAATATATTATATTAAGCTTATCTCAAACATCAATGGTCGGAGCTGTCGCGATCTTTGATATTAAATAAAAAAATAAATAAATAAAAAACTATCAAAGTAGCGCGCTACTGTATCTTGTTATTGCAGACGCTGTCCACTACTATTACTATTATTATTGGTCTCAAAATAATATAAATTTATCAGTCAATACAAAATTGCAATACAAAGTCGCTTTTACAGGTAGAACTTAAATCCACTCAACGTATTTTAGCTACAAATTATCTACTGTTTAAAGATATATTTAAATTTAAAAAAAATGTAATTTTCTAATTCGAATGTTAGTGATTACGAAGAATCAATAACTGAAAGTGATGTGAGTACAAAATTTATTTTTATATTTATATATATTATGTATTGCAATTTTAATATATTTAATATATATATTATGTATTGCAATTTTAATATATATATATATAGCCAGGGGTGATTTTACAGGGCGGGTGTAGGTATAACCGAATATAAATATACTCCAAAGGGGTAATATATAAGTTACATAGAATATACGGGCGTGACATTTATCAAATTTTAAATTTTAAAAATGATTTTGTACTTAAAAATTTATAAATTGTTCAACATTTAAACTAAGGATTGAAAATATAAAACGAAAATAGGTTACTCTTTAACGACAAAATATAAAAATATAATTTTATGTTCAAATTTGGAGGAAATTACATATTAAATAACCAAGAATAACGATTTTAGTTAATTTTAAATAATAAGTAGGTAATAACAATATAAAATATCCATAGATACTGACAAACCGTCATCGCTCAGAATCGTTTTTTCGTATACAATGATATTATATATCATTGAATTCAAATTTAATATTATCTATTATACAGTAACCCGCATGTAACTTATTACATACCCAGAAGGATGGTTAATATTAGAACACCAAGACTTTTTTTCTTCAAAAAAAGAAAGGAAATTTTAATTAAATTATTATTAGTAATAAGTAACGTAAAACAAAATTAAAACAAAATTATGTTTCAGGAAATAACAAGAGGAACTTCAAAATAAAATATAATAAATAATTACAATTAACACAATAATTATGGGTGAAAACACACCAATATCTTTAGAATATACATTAAATTTACACATTATTGATTTTATTAAAGAATTAAATGAAGTTTTAACAAATAGCACACACGTCCAATTAACACGAAGAAATATGACATACGTAAGTTGTTTTGAACAACACGTATACGAGGCAAATAGGAATATGCCCATACCATTTTCAGAAGAAGCACTAAGCTTAGTAATGATTCCGTTGACCACATATCTCCAACCATTTTGTAATAGTGTCCGATCAAATAGATCAGTTTGTTTAACGATAAGTAATATTTTAAATCAATTAATTAATAATCATGAAACTTCTATTGACATTTTCCAGTAATAAATCATTTAAAAAAGAAATATATATATATATATATAATAATAGGAAACACGTAAGGAAATAAATAAATATATATTATATAGGTAGATACGTTCACAAAAAAAAAAAAAAAAAATTAAAATGTAAATTTTATTTTCAGAAAATATAAGAAAAACAACACATTAGTATATAAACATTAAAATATATAGATATATATTTATATATAAAAATTTATATAATTTTTTTTTATTATTCTATTTATTCAGGAATTTGTATCATAGAAACTATAGTTTATGTTTTTATTGCTATAATATATTATATTTTATATATATTATTATAAATATATAAAATTAATAATATATTATTATATATTATATATTTATATATATATAAATTTATTGTTATAGCAACCCATAACAAAACCATTATATTTATAAGCGCTTGATGTTCATAGTCGTTGTTATTTAAAAATAAATAACTGTTATCAAAATTAAATTATAATTTAGCTATGCGTTGCTATGGTCACCAGGTTGCTATAGTATGTATAAATAAACAAAGTGGTCACGCTTTTTCGTTACGAAAAATTTTTTTTCAGTCACTACACCAGACCTGCGATAAAAGCTATGCAATAGCTTAAAAATAAAACTAAAAAAAAAAACGATCATGAGCGGGAACACACCAGTCTCGGCAGAATACCCATTAACACTACAAGCCATCGATTTCTTCAGAGAATTAAAAAACGAGCTATTGACTGGGACACACGACCAATATTTACGTGGGGATAACGTATGCATAGGATGTTTCAGGCAGCATGTTATTAGGGCAAACCAAAACATGACCATGCCACTACCACCAATTGTACTAAGACAGGCAATGATTCCGATCACGGCCTTCGTGCATGCAATAATAACAAATCCAGTTATGCATAGGTCGGTATGCATAGAGTTAGGTACGGTACTGGAACAGGTTTTATTACGACGGATAATATCAACTGATCATTTATTTGAAGAATAAATTAATTTAAAAAACAAACAAAATATTGTATTCAAAAGGGAAATATATACGATTCATGTTATATTAAAACTAACAACTTTTTATCTTACTAAAAAAAATAATCGTTAAAATTATATATATAATATATATTAAATATATATTCACGTATGTAAATTATGTTATGTTTAATCAAATATTTAGATTGTATAATATTAATAATGTTAAAAATATGTATACAAAATTGTAAATGAAAAAATATATATATATATATATCTATTAACTAATCGTACATTTATTTTTAAAAGTGATACAAAAGTAGTGTATATGATTTAGTGTCATGATGTGTAAAAATAAATTACAGGTTAAAAGCTGATGTACCTAACTCTAACTCTTGTAATATCATATTTGATAATGAGTTATAATGATATTGTAATAATTCATACATAAAAGAAATATCATTAGTTTCTATATTAGTATAACTTAAGTTATAATTCTGAATATATGAGTTTGTAAATTCATTCCGTCGACAAGAAGAGGGTAACCCGTTAATATCTGCCATAATTAATGCATATGCTGTGTCAAAAGTCTTCTGGTAACATGGTAATTTTTTCTGCTTCTCGATTATATAGAGATCGATACAAGCTCCAAGCTGATTCAGCCTTTGCAAATCGACATGTGATAAAGTTATTTAATTTTCATTAGAATATAATATGATTGAAGACTGTTTCACATTAACGGAATAGCTTAAGTTATCAGTTATTCTTACACGTTTACATCGGTTTCGTAGATTATCAATAATTGCTTTATAATTATTTTCACACATTAATGATTGCCATTGGTCTAGATCGAGGCTTAAACTCTTTTTAGTAATCATACATTTTAATATTACAACAATCGAAATCTTTTTGTTAACTAACAAACCTACTGTTACACTTTTCTTTCCATATTGACGAATTTCAAATTCTGACCTTGAGACAACCGGAGAAATCATATTGTAGCAAGCTTATAATACTTACTGATATATTTTGTTTGTTCTGATGATTATTGTTTTAAAAAAATTCTACTATGATTATCAAAGTGTTAATAGTATACTGATTATATTTTATTCATACAACAACGTTTTATACTAAAAAAGTTAAATACAATTTCAAAAAAGTAAATACGTGACCTAATTGATAAGTGTGGAGGGAGGGAGCTTATTATTAATTATATATCTCGTATTATTTCTGCAAATTAAATGAAACAAACATCTGTTACCTAGATTTGAACCTTATATATTGAATTAAAAACTTCACGCCTTATCCATTAGGTCACGTATTTACAAGATATAGAATGGAATAATAACACATTTAAACTGTTTCGATAAAATACAAAATTTTATTTTAATATCATTCATACGTTTAAGCAGTTGAGCGAGTGACATATTTAGTTTCACAATTACATTAAGTTCTTCCATATTTGGTTCTTATGTTTTCTACAAAGTGGCTACCTTTCGATAATAATACATAAATACATTTGGAATTATGTCTCGAGTGTTCGATCCATGGAATGTCATCTTTCTTCCAGTCATGTAATACAAGTCCGCAAGAGAAGCATTCCACAATATCTTGAACCCCTGTATATATAAAGCCACATTCAGACAATACATATTTGTTTTGAGGTATAGTTGACGGAAATATATTATATGTTTTTAATCTTGATGTGAATGTATCATATTGCGGATATGTTGGATATGGTTGGTTTCGTATTAAAGAAACTAATGAAGAATAATTGTTGGTGGTTTTTTGAAAGTTCATGTTTTTTTTTTTTTTTTTTTTTTAATTTAAAAAAAAAACTATTTAAAATTTGGTAAAAATTTTTAACTTAAAAAATAATTGTATAAGTGAAACAAGACAAATAAAATAAAAAGCATAACTTGGTTTAACACGGATTCTTCGTTACTGAAATGTATAGCTAACTTATTTTTAGTACGAGTGACTATAAAAAGTTCAGTGTTGCCAACACTTATGAGTAATACATTGATGGTAAAAAACATATTTATTTTGTTTGTGTAACAAAATGATATAGACACAGTTATGTGTTGTGTACTTGTGTTGTACACAACACATAAATTTTACTTGTGTTCAATTTGTGTTACACGGTGGAGCATGTAGAAATGCCCGCTTGAAATGATGAAATCTCCCTGTAAAAAAGGTGCTCAGAACATACATTAGGGTTTTTGAGATTATGTGTTACACGGTGGAGCATGTAGAAATGCCCCCTTGAAATGATGAAATCTCCCTGTAAAAAAGGTGCTCAGAAGGAACAAATATATACTACTGTTGTCTCGAGTTGCTTCATTTGCTACAGGCGATTGAATTACGACGTGACAATTGACGAGAATGGCAAGAAACGGTCGAGTGCAAGTAATTGTTCCGAGATTCGTAAAATTGTGGCAATTATGAAGGAACGAATCGACGACCGCTTCATTGCGCCGCTTTTGTACGACCCAGAAAAGCAATACTGCCGCATCAAGAAGATGAAACCCATGACGTCAATTGCCGACATGTACGCACAAACTTGTAACAAGATGAATCATAGCGTACCCTATCATCAATTGTCTGCGGCTGACGGTACCGAGGAGTCTAGCAACAAGAGACTCAAACCTCTGCCAAAGAAGGAAGAGTTTCAGCAATTGTGTGAAAAGTACAACTGGAAGGTTGTCGACACGAACAAGAGTCGGCACAAAAAGACGGCATTTGTTGCCGCTACTGCTGCCGCCATCAACACAGCCAGCACCAGTCGAACGGCAAAAAGCGTGAAATCACGAGCAATTGTAGAGTCGGACGGCATAAATTTTGCAAATGAAAAGGTTGTCAATTCCAACGGCACCGTGAATGTTCATCCCAAGGAAACGCTCTATTTTTTAACAACAGTCGGACAATTGGCACACTTCAGGACAATGACTGAACTGCCCAAAGACGCGCTATTGCTATACGCTATTGCTGTTGAAAACAACTTTTGCCTTCATGTCTCAGCATTTGGACGAAAAGTCCATGTTTCTGTGGTCGAGCCTATTCCAAGATTTGGGACTGCACTCGATTGTCTGCAGTCACACGCTGAACCTTTTAAACTCACAAAATTATCGTTATTACGAATCCGTCAACTTTATCACAATGACTCTCACATGCGACGAGAATCCAATGTCAAGCCTCATGTGCTACGGGCTAAAGTGCGATGATTCTGAAGATCCAATCACCGACACCAAACATCACATATTTCAACAAGAGGACATTCAAACAATCATGAGCCATTTTTTCATGTTACCCAGTCATGTGCCGAAAAGTTTTTGCATTGCATTTGACAATTTCTTTATGACCACTATATCGTGGTTTATACGTTATATACGCGAAACAAACATGGACCGCATACGACAGGGCAACTTTGTCTATTTCTACAAGAACTTTTCAAGTCACGTTTTACCGCAAATGGACAGTATGATTTTGCCATTTTTCTACAGACCGTATCTAGTGTCGAGCTACAGCAACATCATAAGGCTGAACGCCATTGCCAATGCCATCGCCAATGCCAAACTTTCGTGAAAATTTAAATGCTTATTCAGTTAGAAAATAGTTTTGAATTAAAAAAATTTAGTGAAGTATTGAATATAAATATAACAGATGCATATTTTCATTTCAAAATGTTTTGTGAAACACATATAAACTTAATTAATGTTAATGAAAATGAATACGGTTATAATTATATAAAACATCATATATTGAAAAATTAATAAAATATATAATTTATGTCATTATGACCAATGTGTAAACATAATGAAAAATTGTAAAAAAATTAAAAAAAAAAATTAATTTATTTTAGGCGCAAAGATATATGGGACAAGCCGAAGGGGGATTATTGGCGTGGAGCTACAGCGAGGTGTCGTGGGACGTTCCCTGCCAATCACCAGGCCGTGACGTATGCATCGAAAATAGTAACACTGTTGGGTCAGAAAATGATGCCGATGAAAAACGTAAAAAAGATACGCAAAACCCCGGGCTTCAATCGGTAAATGGTCCTCTCACTATACCTCAATTATTATATGAATACCCTTGTTGTCCCACTCACGCTTACAAAAATATTAAAGAATATTATTTAAATTCTAACCTAAACTATCTTTGCCCTCATGGCCATGCCATGGCGTAGTGACGGTTGATTACGCCCAAGGTCAGTTTGTTGTTGGTAACGTTGGTAGTTAAATATTCTTCGAATATTTGAGCAAGCATCCAGCCTAACTATGTTGCACTATTACGTAATATGATATTTACTTAATCGGCAACTATTAATCGCTACTAAGTATTAATTTCGATAACAGTTTATTGTTATATTTTATATAAATAGGGCCTAAACACAATAACAAATCAGTCAGTCATTGATCGTCTTGAAAGTAACTCTGCTCTACAGTAGTTATATACTAACCAGAGATACGAGTATATTCGATTTATTGAAAACTATGTCTTTTTTTGAATGTCCAAGCGAAGTCATGAATCAAAAGGAACATCAATCATCAAGCAGTGGCTCGAAGTGAAAAAGCGAAAGACAGTCAGTTCCAGTAAAGAAACAAAAAATGTCGAAAACACCGTCGTCACCAACGCACGAAATAATTTCCGAGGAAATAGTCCAGGACGAGGTAACGATAATGAAACAGAAATTAATGAAAGTCAAATTAGTGGATTTGAAAATGTGGGTAATGGAGAATATGGACCAGAACCTGAACGAGGAGGAAGCCCTTTTGGATTTCTGCGAGATTTTATTTCCGGCGCAGGACAATCAGTACTCTCTCCTAGTCACGCTGTTGATTATTTCAATTTTGTGCCCGTTGAAAGTTATGGAGATTGTGATGAACCCCAAGCTGTGGATGGAGAAGAAAATTCAACAGATATGGGAAACGAATATGATTATGGCACCAACGACTATGACGACACTGTATCTACATATGAGGAAGTCTATGATGACGTCATTGAAAGGCTTGGACGTTCAATGGCTTCAAAATTTGTCTCTGGAATCCACAGGTATTTATTTTTTTATAAAATATTAAAAATAAATTATTATAATTTTTTTTTTTTTTTTATTAGATATGTCTCTCGTGTTATTGTGCCGAGTGGAATTGATGGAGTTGAAAAATGTTTGCGAGAGTTGGAACAACTTATTGATAAATACCCACCAAGACACTTCTATATTGTCGCCGGCCACGGAGACCACGTCCACATATCACACATTTGTGGGTACAGCGGACAAACTTGTCGGTGCCCCTTCATCCTTCGAGGCTCATTTTGGAGCAAAGACGGAAGACGTGGACTTCGTCGGGTTACTCGAGCAATCGACATGCAGCCAGGAGATTACGCAAACATATTGCGATACCTATCTACGGGCGGCCGACGCGTCCATATCGTTGGAGGGTTCAGAGAAGATGTCCGATTATTTGATAGATATCAATATTTATCAGTTAGTATTGTGGAATTATATTATTAAACTACGTAATAATTTTATAAATAGAAAAAAAATATTATATAATAAAATTGTGGTTTTAAATTAATTAAAAAAAATTTAAAGTATTTAAATTTTAGAGATAATTTAAATGCATATGCAGATTTAGAAAATAGTTACGAATTAAAAAATTTTAGTGAAGTATAATATATAAGTATTACAGACGCTTACTATCATTTTAAAATGTTTTGTGGAACTAACGTAAATTTAATTAATTGTAATGAAGATAAATATGGTTAAAATTTTATTAAACATCATATTTTAAAAAATTTTCGTTTGAAAAGTAAAAATAATAATTTAAATTGTTTAAACTGTGGTATGATCCATAGTAAAATACTAAATAAAAAAAATTATAAAAAAATGAACAAAATATATAAATTATGTCATTACAATCAATGTGTCAATGTAATGAAAAATTGTAAAAAAATACTAAATAAAAATTAATTTATTTTAGGCGCAAAGATATATGGGACAAGCCGAAGGGGGATTACTGGCGTGGAGCCACAGCGAGGTGTCGTGGGACGTTCCCTGCAAATCACCAGGCCGTGACTTACGCGTCGAAAATAGTGACACTGCATGGGACAAAAAATGATGCCAATGAAAAGCGTGAAAAAGATTCGAAAACCCCGGGCTTCAGTCGGTAAATGGTCCTCTTACATTCCTCAATTACTATATGAATATCCATGTTGCCCCCCTGACGCATATAAAAATATTAAAGAATACTATTTAAATACCAATCTCAATTATCTTTGCGCCAAAGACAAATTTGTTGAAAGAGACTTAGAATTATGGACAATTAAATTAATGCATTGGACACTTAAAGATTATGATAATTATTACAAAGACGACAAAGTACACCCATATTTTAATGCTTATAATAGAAATTTCGATTTAGTTTATTATACTGTAGAAGAGTCATTACGTATTGCTAATGAGTTATTAATATATCAATTCGAGAACAATAAAAAAACATTTATTATTTCTTAACCGATGTTTTAAATGTTATTGATAAACGTGTTCCGAAATGCAACACATTAGCAATACTAGCACCACCTAACGCAGGGAAAAATTATTTTTTTGATGCTGTTGCTTCTTTTTTTATAAATTATGGTTGTCTTGGAACAGCGAATAAAACTAATAACTTCGCTTTTATGGAAGCAGCAGGTAAAAGGTTAGTTCTATGGAATGAACCAAATTATGAAGCAAATCATGTTAACGAACTCAAAGCACTGTTAGGTGGTGATTCTTGCCGTGTTTCTGTTAAATACAAATCCGATCAAGCTCTACAAGGGCTACCAATAATTATTCTAACTAACGATAACCTTTCTATATTTGGTATGTCTGCTTTTCGTCCACGTATTAAATTATATAATTGGCAAAGTGCTCCGTTTCTTCAGTATTATGATAAAAAATTAAACCCATTGTTCTTATTACGATTATTTGAAATGTATAATTTATATGTTTAATTTATATAATATTTATAATATTTTATCTATTATTAATATACTATATGTAATCTATATAACCTTTATAACTTATGTAATATATTATGTATGAAATAAACAAAACTATATATATAATACAAATTGTTGTTTTTATTATTTATCATTAATCAAATATATTAACATAATGTTCATTAATTATGTCTGGTTCTTCGATCGGCACTTGATGACGCCTAACTAACATATCAACAATGGACTCTGGTCTCATGATAGGTCTCGTATCTGTAGTAGACAACGGTGGCGCCGACGTTGACGGTAATTGCCATGCAGTGGTTGTAGGTACCGGTGATATGAATTGATTGTTGAACGTACTAAGTTCTTCATAAAACATAGATTCCTTTGTTGTATTTTTAACAATCATCGGTGTATGTTCTAGATTAGCATGGCATATAGGGAACGTTGTATGTGTATATGGTAATCCATATTCACATATTAATTCTGTTTCAATATCCCATAAACATTCTATATCTGTGAACTTATCAGGAACGAAATTAGCGTTTGTTGTTGTTAATTGTGGAACAGGGAAAATACCAACATGTAATGACGGTTGTAATTTAGCTGATACAGAAGGGCGTAGTCCTTGTTTAATATATTGTGAACACTCTAATGGTTCTATATAACGATTAAATTCGTCTTTAAATATTTCTTTCCATTTCTCTTGTGTCAATATACCATAGTTATTAGTAACATCGGCAGTATAAGTGCCTTCCAAATTATCTAATGTATAAGCATTAGGTAATCATATACTGCTTGCGTCAGCGACATTAAATTTTTCCACATTAGTTCCTTTTGTATTTGTACGGCCATTATATACAGACGGCCAAGGTTTACTTAAATATGACAACGTTGGTTTATATGAGTATTCAAATATTGTTGTTCCTACTACTGCAGATGCGTCTTTTTTCGTAATTAATTTTTGTATGTCTTGCCATCCAACCAGTCCTTGATTTTGAGCTTTATTGGCATATAAACAATAATAAGCTGGAAATTGCATAGGTAAGTTCATAAATGAACATGGCAATGTTGCACCA
>NW_021772103.1:0-1537 GCF_005508785.2 Acyrthosiphon pisum | reverse complement strand
ATAAATGCCCCGCTTGAAATGATGAAATCTCCCTGTAAAAAAAGGTGCTCAGAACATACATTAGGGTTTTTGAGATTATGTGTTACACGGTGGAGCATGTAGAAATGCCCCCTTGAAATGATGAAATCTCCCTGTAAAAAAGGTGCTCAGAAGGAACATTAAGGTTTTTGAGATTATGTGTTACACGGTGGAGCATGTAGAAATGCCCCCTTGAAATGATGAAATCTCCCTGTAAAAAAGGTGCTCAGAAGGAACAAATATATACTACTAACGATTACGTAAATTGTAAAATCAAACTCATGCAAGTAAGTTATTTGAACCTAAAAACTACGAGAAATAATTAATGGACACCTATGGGTCATTTTTACAAACCAACTAACTTAGTCAAAACCAATGGGACTGATTTGGACCAAACAATTCGCTATGTGGGGTGTCAGCACGCGTCTTTACAACCCCCTAATTAAATTTATAAAGATAACTCCGGTAGCAGTAGAGTACTGAAATCGAAAAAATGGTACAGGATATCAGTAGCAAACTACTAAAGATTTGTTCATTTGGAGATCCCATATTTTGAATTGGGGGTTGTATTATGGCTCCATACCACCCCCATAATCGTATATTTTTATATTTATATTTTACTTAAGATAAGTTGTAATACTCGATGACCAGTAATATAAGTTTATAGAGGCTCGCCCCCTAACCCCCCCGGGGCTTAAATAGCAAATCAATTGCCATTCAAATTTGTAAATATTATACAAATTTTTATTATGTATATATTTTATTGTACAATGTTCGGACTACGCGTGTCCACGTGTATATTAATAATACACGTACCAAATCGAGAGCCCTAACTATAATATCAACTAGTGGCTACATATAAAAAAATTAAAATTCATTATTATTATTTGTTGATTTTGGTTGTTATGCTTACTTTACAACTGTTTATCAAGAACTATCTAGTTTAATATTATCTTTCAGTAAAAAAATTATTATCGAAAATAACATATAAAGGATATTATCGTATTCAACAATTTTAAAATGACGTCATGGACATCGAAGTTTTTTAAGACTCCTGCTGTCTTAGGTGTTATTTTTAAGAAATCACCTGCAACGAAGAGCATTTTATTGGAAAAGCTCATTTGGCCCAGAAAAAAATTGTATTCAGACCAGATAACTATAAAAAATAAGTACTTGTAAGCTATACATCAAAACCTTTCCATCGTTAATTATAATATATATTATATAATATGTAAATATAAAATCGAAATGGAAATCTTTGTTACAGGTTGGCTCCGAAAATGCATGACCAATTTGGCTGATTCTTTTTAGGATGTTTCGCAATTAATAAAGGTTAATATGAAAATTTAATAATTTAAAAATGTGTTCATTGATATTGTCAGTTTAGATTTAATTTGAGAAAACATCAATCAATCTCAAATTACAATACTATTATACATTTTACTACATTTAGAACGAATACTATTAATTTAAAGAAATATAATATAGTTATTTTTTTTTTTTTTTTTGACATTGCTGA
>NW_021772102.1:0-809 GCF_005508785.2 Acyrthosiphon pisum | reverse complement strand
TTTAATTTTTTTTACACCAAAATTGAATAATGATATTTAACAAATTTGGTTGTTTAATCAGTTTTCATAAGTTAGAACTCGCAAAAATAACCATAACACTATCGCACTCGTTACTCGTATATTATAACCGTTTGAATACCGAACACAGACTAAAACTAAACGATCGTCATCGTTTAATGATTTTATTATTGTAGTTTAGCAATTCAATAGAAATTTTTGGTGACCGATCGAATATGGAAATAAGATAAGATAAAATTATCCACAAAGTATGAGTTTTCTAGGTATATCGCAAATTGCAACTATACAGTTCTGTGTTCGTGCGTAGTTCTCAGTAATCACCTCGATAATTCAACTATAATACTACTAGCTGATCCCGTGCACTTCGTTACCCGTTAAATGTACAAACTGTATATGACTCAAACTTTGTTCAATGCGTTATTTAATATTCGGTGTGTGATGTTCTAGATTTATCTTAACTTTTCTGTTGCCCAGGATAAAAATTCTGATTCACAGCAGTACATTATCAGGTAGGCAATCTACCTGCGGTAGATCGCGGACCCCGTGCTATTTGTACGTAAGTGTATAATTTAACTCTACGCAATATCAAAGTTATACCAAGTTTGTCGTTTTTACTTAATTCCACCTACGATGGATTAATATAATCAATTAATACAAAAACCTAACTTAACCGTATTAAAATCCAATGAGTAAAAAAAAACAAATTTAACCCTTTTTAAATTAGCCTATCTTCTTCCCAGTTAGATTAGACCAATCTACCCAATTAAGAGGCCATAACTCCGGAATTACTT
>NW_021772101.1:0-755 GCF_005508785.2 Acyrthosiphon pisum | reverse complement strand
GTTTTTTATTTTTTATTTTTTTTATTTTTTTTTTATTTTTTTGTGTCTGTGTACACGATAAGTAGTCGAAATAATAATACGATTTTCAACTTCAGTATCTTGTTCGATCAGAAAGTGAATATCGTTGGTGCATTGGGGAGGTCAAAATTTAAATTTCCCAGTAGTTTTCAAAAGCGCCGGGAAAAACAAAAGAAAAATTAAGGAAAAACGGGAATTTTTACGCAAAATCTGTTTTCGAGAAAATCGATTTTGGTTTTTGGTGTAACTTTAAAAAAAATGACCGTGGATGACGTGGATGCATGAAATTTTGACTGAATGTTTACATTTCCATTTTCTATACACGATAAAATTTTCAAAATATTTTGACTTATTTTGAGCTCTTTACGGACATTGTCAGTTTTCATTTTTTTTTAGTTTTTTTTTCTAAAAATATCAATAAAATTTTATTTGTTGGATAAAAAAGCTTGAAAATTTAATAGAAGGCTCCTAGTATATTGTTTCAAAGGCAGATGAAAAATATTAAAAATCGTTAGTCACAGTTTTTTTTTATAAGCATTTAAAGTTCAAAAAATGACAAAATATGGAAAAATCACGAAAATTTGCAAATTATTTCGAGTTATAAATTCATAAAAATTTTTCTTTTTAAATCTAAGATATGAAAATGTAATACAAGATTCCTTATAATATTATCTACCTTTATCAAACAAAAAATATCTATAAGAAACTCAAATTAAATTTTTATGGGCGTTTGAAAT
>NW_021772100.1:0-827 GCF_005508785.2 Acyrthosiphon pisum | reverse complement strand
GGCAGCTTACAATGCCATTAGTAATCCAAGGGCAAAAATTTAATACTGAATTTAATTTAGTTACGAAATTTCCCAATAAAAAAAAATGGTATATTAGGTAATAGCTTTCTATCGGAAAATAACGCTGTAATAAACTTAGCAAATAAAACTCTAATAATTAATGCTAATAAAAATAAACAAGGGGATATATTAACATATACAGATACGCTAACACATAGAATTAATATACCAGAAAATCAGGAGCCTATATATAAGCGACCGTATCGCTTACCACACGCGCAAATGGCTGAAATAGATTCCCAAATTAAACAAATGGAAAGGGAAGACATTATTGAACCCTCCTTTTCACCATGGAACGCTCCATTATTATTAGTTAAAAAGAAACTTGACGCAAGCCAAATACCAAAATTTAGAATAGTCGTAGATTTTCGAGCTCTAAATAAAGTAACGATAAACGAGTACCACCCGCTGCCTAACATAACTGAAATACTAGACCAACTAGGGCAATGCAATCTGTTCAGTATTATTGATTTAGCTTCAGGCTTTTACCAGATAAAGTTAGATGAAAAAAGCAAAGAGCTTACAGCCTTTTCGACTAATCAAGGTCACTGGCATTTTAAGAAAATGGCGATGGGTCTTAAAACCTCTCCATGTACTTTCCAACGACTAATGAATAATGTAATGGCCGGTATAGTGGGCATAAAATGTTTAGTGTATTTAGATGACATAATAATATACGGTAAAGGTTTACTTGATCATAACGAGAAATTACGCGACGTATTCGAACGACTACGAAAACATAACTTAAAAATACAACCAGCAAAATG
>NW_021772099.1:0-767 GCF_005508785.2 Acyrthosiphon pisum | reverse complement strand
ACTTTCTTATAGATATTTTTGTTTGATAAAGGTAGATAATCTTATAAGGAATCTTGTATTACATTTTCATATCTTAGATTTAAAAAGATAAATTTTTATGAATTTCTAACTCGAAATAATTTGCAAATTTTCGTGATTTTTCCATATTTTGTCATTTTTTGAACTTTAAATGCTTATAAAAAAAAACTGTGACTAACGATTTTTAATATTTTTCATCTGCCTTTGAAACAATATACTAGGAGCCTTCTATTAAATTTTCAAGCATTTTTATCCAACAAATAAAATTTTATTGATATTTTTAGAAAAAAAACTAAAAAAAAATGAAAACTGACAATGTCCGTAAAGAGCTCAAAATAAGTCAAAATATTTTGAAAATTTTATCGTGTATAGAAAATGGAAATGTAAACATTCAGTCAAAATTTCATGTATCCACGGTCTTTTTTTTTAAAGTTACACCAAAAACCAAAATCGATTTTCTCGAAAACAGATTTTGCGTAAAAATTCCCGTTTTTCCTTAAATTTTCTTTTGTTTTTCCCGGCGCTTTTGAAAACTATTGGAAAAATTTTACTTTTGATCCCCCAAAGTACCAACTAGATTCCCTTTCCTATCAGAAAAGGTACTGTTGAAGAAAATCCAAGCACTTTTACTGTCCTAAAACGTGATGACAGACACAAAAAAAAATAAAAAAAAAAATAAAAAAATAAAAAAAAAAATAAAAAAAAAAACACACATCATTGTAAAATCAATACATTCATCGTTCCACTCA
>NW_021772098.1:0-1353 GCF_005508785.2 Acyrthosiphon pisum | reverse complement strand
CACTGATGGCGGCGTCGATCGCGGGATATACACAATAACGATATCAACGGCGAACGCGCGAAAACGAATAGCGGTCGCACAACGAACAACAAGTCGAAGTTAACCAGAACGATGTCGACGACAATAATAAAGGCAAAGCGCAACAAAATGGTATAATATGCACCACGAGGCGCTCGCAATGGCAGCGAACTCGTCGCTAAAACGACAGCGAACTCGTCGCTAAAACGACAGCGAACTCGTCGCTAAAACGACAGCGAACTCGTCGCTATATCGGCAGCGAACTCGTCGCTAAACGAATAACAATTGAATGCGCGGATTATAGGCGCACCACGAACTCGTCGCGAAAAGAGGGCGAACTCGTCGCTACAACGGCATCAACGTAACGGCCGGACACGAACTACGCACGGTCTGCTCGCATAGAGCGTGCGGCAAAAGACACACGACCGGTCTGCACGCAACGAGCACACGGCAAAGACGAACTTTAGGTCGCCGGCGGCGACTTGGCTGGAGCCCGGCGTCCACGGACCGCGCGACGCGCTGTCTCGCGGACCGGTTGTCACACAAGGTAATAAAAGTGGCGGCAAGTTCGAACATATAATATTATGCTGTCTCCGTCTTACACACGTGCGACATGGTTAATTTTCGTTTGCCAGTTTCAATAGTGTGCTATTAGTTTTACAGTGAACTGAACTAGGTATAATTAATTAATAATTAAACTTATAAGATTATATGTGTCCTCTCGATCGACTTTTTACGATATTTTAATTTTTAAACGAGCTATGTGTATGCACAAATTATTTTCTAAAATAATTATAAAAACCAATAAAGAACAGCACACTATTTAATCTGGTCAACTAAAATTTACCACGGAATACGATTTACATTCATTCAAATGACACGTGCCCAGTAATACATTCCGTCATCATAAACAATTAAACGACATTTCACGAAGGTGTGTTTAAATATTGATAGAGATGGAATTAAATATATTATATATATTATAATATAAGTATTAAAAAGTGTTTGAGCATAAATCATTTTACTCAAGCAAGTTAAACATAAGATGAAAAAAAAAATCAAGACATAAGGCCAGTATAATAAGGTATAATAAGCAATTAAATACGTTCAGTGGCGTATCCAGGATTCATTTTATGGGGGTGTTTTTAAATTTAATAGTCATTTTGGTAGGTGATTTATTGGAAAATATAATTTGTGAACATGGACGCAATTGTATTTACATTTTATTTCTCAAGGGAGTATTATATAATTATTATATTTATAGGCTTAGATTATTGTTGTGTATGGTAATATACATTTACATTCATTTTTTATTTATTGCTTGAGATTTTTATG
>NW_021772097.1:0-1004 GCF_005508785.2 Acyrthosiphon pisum | reverse complement strand
AAACACAAATTCATTTTAATTATTACATTCGTAATAATTAGGGCTAAGCCGTCCCAAAAATTTCAAACGCCCGCCAAATATTTTATATTTATTTTTATAAAATAATATAAAGGGTGTCCCGAGGAGATTTGACAAATGAAATAACAATACAATGATACCCATAGGTGCCCGCGTAAGTTACTTAACAAGAATAGTGATATTTAAAAAAATTTTATTTATTTTTATTTCTAAAAATCAGCTACTACATGTTTTTACCATGTAAATTTTTCTGAAAATCAGATTTACAAATTGGCTATTTTGAATATTCTTTTAATATTTTTTTTATCAATTTTTAAGTTTTTTATTATCAGTATAAAAAATGTATTCTAAAAATATAGCACAATTGTCTATGAATTATATTTAAAAGAAATTTTTTAAAAATATTAATTAGAACAAAAGTTATTTTATTAGGCAGATCTCTGTGGGACACCCTGTATAATAAGAGTATAAATACTATGTTAAATTTTAATTATAAAAAAGGTGGGTAAGTGGATGTCGCTCTGCTGTGCAGTAGGTTATAAATGGGTCACTGTATAATGGATAGTATAAAATTTGAATTCAATGATATAATATCACTGTATAAGAAAAACGATTCTGAGCGAAGACGGTATATCAGTCTAGGTATTAGACATATACTTATCTATGGTATTAAAATAAAAATTGACCTATAACAGGTATCTATAATTAATTCCAAATTATTCATATCACAATATCCATTAGGTAACGCGTCATACATCAACAACAAACCGTGGTACTATCATAGATATATAATAGTATACTTTAGAAGTTTCAAGTACCCATAAATAATATTATACAATCATTACAATCGCAACAAAATAACTAAAAAAGGTATTCCAGGTTTTTTAATATGTAATTTCGTCCAAATTTGAACTTAAAATTACTATAAAAATAAACTGTGCTTATGTATTTTTTAGAATTTTTGGTAACAGAATTAAATTTACGTG
>NW_021772096.1:0-730 GCF_005508785.2 Acyrthosiphon pisum | reverse complement strand
CCATTGACGTTGATTCACCAGTTAAAATGTTAGTAGTATACATTTGTATGTTCACAGTCTACTTTTTGTGTCACCACGGTAATTTCACACCGTTCAAGCGAGGATGTCCCCCTTGGACACAATAATTTTACCGTGTAAAAATTATGAAGAATTTGTACACTTTTTACACGGTAATTTCACACCGTTCAAGGGAGGATGTTCCCCTTGGACACAATAATTTTACCGTGTAAAATTATGAAGAGTTTGCACACTCAAAGTCAGTTTTGTCCAAATATTTAGTAATATATTTAATAGTATATATTTGTATGTTCAGCCAGCTTTTCCACGGTAATTTTTTTTTTCAAGTGGGAATGTCCCCCTTGGAGACTTTTATTTTACCGTGTAATGCATTTCACACTGATTGTCTACAAAATTCTACCTCGTAAAAATATTTACAGTATTTCATTTCTACTTATGTTGGTTACACTGTTTTTTTATCTAAATTTGATAAACAAATTTACAATTATTTTTTTTTAATTTTCAAAGTTGATTATTTTTTTTTATTATACTCAGTCATTATCGATTAGCTGCCCGGTCAAGTCGTGTTTCGTTCATCAATTCTCTCATCATCTCATTAAATTGTTTTTTTCCAAGTTATTCTTTAATTTTTTTTAAAATGAATTTCCAAAAATGCACAAACGATGTCCAGTCATTGGTCGACCAAATACGATTCAATTCAACACTGGCGTAT
>NW_021772095.1:0-1012 GCF_005508785.2 Acyrthosiphon pisum | reverse complement strand
AAAAATGGCGAGTAACTGACTCGAAATTTTAAAAGTTAAAAATAAGGACCAGCTAAGAGAAGTTACTAGAAACTAGAAACTAGAAACTAAAAATTAGAAAAACAGAGAATAAAAACAAAATTTACCATGCATATTAATACCTAGTTGTTTTAAGTTATTATTTGTCGGGTGGCACTATACTGAGTGCTCTCCCAATCTGCCAGTCTCCCTATGTGTGTATTGTAACAGAAATCAAAATTATTTTTTGTACTTAATTTGTGAATAGATTAAGAAAAAAAAGAAGTTTTTATTCACCCAGTTTTTTTTTTATATATTGTATAAAAATATTATTTTGTTGAACTAAATATTATTACACTTACATGCCTATTAAGTAGAACATAGAATATAACTTTGACCAAAGAATATGTTAAAATAATAATATAAAAATAATAATCAGAAAACAGGTGACCATATACAACTTTGCATACAATATCCATCAGTATGATGCGTATCATCACATAGATAAAAAAATAAGTGACACCTGTCAAGGTGAGTATATACACCTACATCTGTAGAATTTAAATATTGAAAAACACGTCTCAATGGTGTTGAATATCTTACTCTATGCTTACTCTATGTTCTATATACAAATGAACCATAGGTAGGTACCTATATTTTACATACGAATTAACCATAGGTACATACGAATCAATCGGCAATTAATAAGTGTATAATATTATTTTTTTATTTTTATTTTTAAGAGAAATTTACAATCTATACCTTAGGCACAATAGGTAAATGTGATAGGTACAGAATATACATATGAGGTATCAAAACCAATTAATATTAAGTGTATAATATAAATATGAATTCAATTATTTGTGGAGGTATTTTTAATAAGATGTATTATATTTTATTTTTATCGAATATTTTTAAAAAACACAAAGTGGAAGCGATTAGTTTTATCTGAAGCAAACGGTAAAGAAGAAACATCGTATAGAAGTAATATTGTTCTATCTCTTGTATATTATAG
>NW_021772094.1:0-846 GCF_005508785.2 Acyrthosiphon pisum | reverse complement strand
ATATTGGTTTATATTTGGAGTTCTAAGTATATGTAAGTACTGGGAAATATATGGAAGTATTGGGAAGTATATGAAAATATTGAGAAGTATTTGGAAGTACATGGAAGTACTGGGAAGTATATGAAAATACTGGGAAGTACATGGAAGTACTTGGAAGTACATGGAAGTACTGGGAAGTATATGAAAATACTGGGAAGTACAAGGAAGTACACGGAAGTACACATGGTTGGAAGTCTGGTGTACAAAATATTGACTAGTGGTTTGCCCCCCAGTTATTGTTTAGTCTTATATTATAAACTATAAAATATTTTTAGACTCAGATTACCTTTAAAATATGTAAAGTTCTCAATTCATAGATAGATACCTACTAATAATATAGATTAAATATTTAAATTTGAAAATCTGTGCTAATATGATGTTTAGAGTTCAATGATTGGGAATGTATTAAGGATAATATAAAAGTGGACATCTACATCTAAATGACTTACTGCAAATCTTGTTTAAAATTGTGTAGAAGTTAAGGAATCAATTTGCTCTTAGTAAAAAAATCGATTCATCGGTTAATCAGTCATTAAGGGGACTGCAGCATGCGTATTTTTCATACGTTTTAGACCAATAAGCGGTAGTAAATTACACATACTTCGGAATGTCCGATTTAAATTATTAATACATGTATGAACTCTTTGACAAAATATCTAGGCTTTTTAGGAAGTCGATTTTTGATTTTCAATTTTAATAGCCCTTAAAATTAAGATATTTTTTTCAAAAATCTCATGAAATATTTGCATTATATTTGTATTTATTTTGAGCGTATCTGATTTTAAATCAAAAAAGTGATTCCTAAAG
>NW_021772093.1:0-1687 GCF_005508785.2 Acyrthosiphon pisum | reverse complement strand
TATAAGATTGTCTACCTTTATCAAACAAAAAATATCTATAAGGAAGTCAAATTAAATTTTTATGATCGTTTGAAAATCAAATTTTTACAACAATGGATATTCACTCGATTTCTCATGTAGCGATTTCCTTATTTTGTTCTAATTCAAAAACGAATAACTGCAGATACATGAAAATTTTACTGAATGTTTATATTAGCATTTCCTATACACCATACAATTTTGAAAATATTTTGACTCTTTTTGAGCTGTTTACGGACATTTTCAGTTTTAAATTTTTTTAGTTTTTTTTTCTATAAATATCAATAAAGTTTTATCTGTTGGGCCAAAAAGTGTATAAATTTAATACAAAGCTCCTGATATATTGTTACAATATCAGTTGAAAAATATTAAAAATACATAGGCACAATTTTTTAATAAGCATTTAAAGATCAAATTTTGACAAAATTTATCAAATCTTAATTTGAAAAATTATTTTGTAGTTAAAAATGTATAAAATGTTCAATTTTTGTATCTAAGAATTAAAAATTTAAAACAAGATTCCACGTAAGTAATTAATTCTGTTACCAAAAAATCTAAAAAATACATTTACACAGTTTATTTTTATAGTCATTTTAAGTAGGTACAAATTTGGACGAAATTACATATTAAAAAACCTGGAATAACTATTTTAGTTATTTTGTTGTGATTGTATAATATTATTTGTGGGTACTTGAAACATCTAAAGTATACTATTATATATCTATGATAGTACCACGGTTTATTGTTGATGTATAACGCGTTACCTAATGGATATTTTGATATGATTAATTTGAAAATTATTAGTAATACTATAGATAAGTATACCTAAATATGTATGTCTAATATCTAGACTGATATACCGTCTCCGCTCAGAATCGTTTTTCTTATATCAGTGATATTATATCATTGAATTCAAATTTAATACTGTCCATTATACAGTGACCCACTTCTAACCTACTGTACAGCAGAGCGACATCCACTTACCCACCTTTTTTTTTTTAAATATACCTACAATCTGTAAATTATTTTTTTTTTATGATAAACATGAATCAGCTGATAAAAAGAAACTACTAAGCAGTGATAGATTTTTTTTATTTGATATTAATCAAGGATTTATTTCTATATAATATTATGAGGTATTCGCGACATTGGTGAGTTAATCGTCTTCACGGATTTCCAATAATATTATTTTAATTGGTATCTATAATGAGGGATGGTCGGATGGTTGGCTAAGTGGGATCGTAATCGTCACTGCATAAAAAAAAATATACTTTAATATTATTTACAAATGTACAATAGTTATGACTACTATGATAGGAACTACCTATACAATTAACAAGTATTCACTATTCATAATATACTCCCGTGCTAAGGCCAAGGGTACCTATACAAAAAATATATTTTAATTCATAACTTGTGTATTTTTTTTCGAAATGTAACGTTAACACGGATGATTTAGTATGACATAACATCATACGTATTACTGATAAAAAATACAAATATAACGAACGGTAATAATATGTTTTATAATAAATGGCATTACGCTATTACTGCACTATTTGCGCATACATTAACGGTTAACATCTATTACCTACAATATGTCATATCGTGTGCACCCAAAATAAAAAATAAAGTTCACATAGTCTATAGTCAACGGCCTACCCCGACT
>NW_021772091.1:0-1298 GCF_005508785.2 Acyrthosiphon pisum | reverse complement strand
GAATTAATTTCAGAAATCAAATAACTATATAATATCTTAAAACACAAATATACAAGTAGTTAAAATTCAATTATATCCACTTACGAAAAAACTGTCGTCAAAAGGTATTTTTAAAGTAGTATTTCCATGAAGCCATGTTGAATTAGCTTTATGACTTAAATACATGTTATGTGTGATTTTATTGTCCGGTGTAGGATTGCATACATAAACTTGTTTGAAAACCGGGCGGTAAGGGCCCTAAACAAAAATGTTAATCAATTGATAATAATATGTCTAATATTATATCACTATACTAGCTGATCACGTGCAGCACTTCGTTGCCCATCGAAAATGTTAGATGTTTTAGATGTTGAGACCCATAAATAAATTTTAACTTTCGAGGCTATACTCATCCCCCATTAATCCGGGCTTGATGAAAAGTTCTGATTAAATACTTTTTTTTTATTGACAATTCATATAATTTGTATTCAATTAATATATTATATATACTAAATACGCTTTTAGGCAAATTAAAGTTATAGATTTGTGAACTAAACTATGCAAGTTGCTATATATGCTTGAGAACTCCGAGAATAGCCTGTTTCTTCGCTTTTTTGAACGTGAATTAGACTATATTATAGATTATAGAATCATTATTTATTATTACAAATAGTTTTTTTTTTATATATTAATAAATTGTTGTAAAAATAACTTATGTGAGATATTATATTATATTTTAAAGCAGTGTTAAAGCATATTATTGAAATAGAAAACATTATCTATAGGTCTAATTTATTATGATATAGGATATCATAACAAATAATATAGTCTACGAACATTATAGGAAGGTTTGCGTTTTTCGACTTTATTGTTTAGAAAAATGATTGTTCCATTACCTAACTACATAATATTTTTTAGATTCTGTGTGGAGTGAGGGAGCTAGTGGTTTTACAATGGTGTATATTTTTATTTTTCTATATCCTGAATACAAAATTTCTACCAGAAAGAGTGCTTCGATTTCAAAATATTATATAGTACCTTATCTTTTAGAAAATTAGATCAAGATTGTACTTTAGAGAGGTTATTTTTCGATTTTCTCAATAGTTATTCAATGCCACGGGAAAAACTACTGAAAAATTACGAAAAACCGCTTAAAATGGGACTTTAATTTCTAACGCTTTGTTTATCCCGTAGTAAAGAGTAAAAAATCATAATATTATAATATTAATTAACTTAAAGGCTATTGTAAATAAAAAAATTTGAAAAATCCAGACTGATAAACCGTCTTCGATCAGAATCGTTTTTCTTATACAATGATA
>NW_021772090.1:0-1014 GCF_005508785.2 Acyrthosiphon pisum | reverse complement strand
CCGAATAAAGTATAGACCGTGTACCGAAATTGCCTACATAACGCGCCTGCTTACGGATTTTATACATAATATTATTTATTTTAAGGTTCTGAATTTAAAATATATCACTTGAAATCATTTTTAAATTAAATCATGAAAAATATTGTTTTTTTATTTAAACGTATTTGGTTAAACCTATTGAAAATATTGATAATAAAAGACTCATCAACCAAGGTTTACGAATTACTATGTTAATGATTAAATTATATTAGGTACCTACGATATAATACGGTATAATAATTGGTGTTATATTATTATCGTTATGTTTTATGAACTAATTCAGGAAATTTAAAAATACTAATTATGATATTAAAGCAAAAATACACTCTACGGAATCAATAGTTATCTCCTATAAAATCAACCAAATATGATCTTTTTTTTTAATCGATAAAAGAAAACAATTTACAAGCTGCATTGAACTCAATATTTTATGTTTTAATCTCAAACTTAATAACATATCTTCAAAATAAAACAGTTTTGAGCTCTTTTTTACATCGTTATAAGTATTGATTTTACAATGAAGTGTATTTTTTTATTTTTGTCTGTGTACACTGTACACAAATAGTAGTCTAAATAATTATGTTTCCATTTTCAGCTTCAGTATCTTTTCTGGTGTGAAAGTCAAAAATGAAAATATCCAATAAGTATCTACTTTTCAAAAGCAAAAAGCAAAGAAAAATAAGTTAATAACTATAGGAGATATTTACGGATAGCCCGTTTTCGACAAATTAAATTCTATCTTGTGGTGCAACAAAAAAATTCTGAAAATGACCTAGCAAAATCTAGCAAATTCCTAGCAATTTTTTGATATTAGAATTATAGTCCTAGCATATTCTGCCGGTGCCAACTTGGTGGACATGACGTACAGCAGTAAACCAGATATGATTTTCAACTTATAGGTCGACGCAATCGTGTGTTTCCGACAATGTTTCTAATTTCTCGGCGTAACTTGTGTATCCATATAAGTATATATTC
>NW_021772089.1:0-1616 GCF_005508785.2 Acyrthosiphon pisum | reverse complement strand
TACGACTGAACGAATAATAGTATTGTCGCTCACCGTGAGGGATCGCGTCGTCAGTCTTTTCGTGTTTGTAACAATGTCAGCGGATCACTTTCACCATCAGGTCGAGCTGTCACTGAAACACCAAAAGAAAACGTATGACTTTGATGATTTTGCCATTGCTATTGGCAACGCAAATAAATCTAAAGTTGTTGTAAAAAAAATGGAACACTCAGACTTTTTTTTATGGAAGGATTATAAAGCTCAGCAAAAATTGACCAAATCAACAAATCGTATTTTACTCAAAGATGTAGTATCTGTTCAAGTTAAACGTGGGAAATTTATATTGTTCACTAAAAGCGATTACGATGAAGAATATTCAGAATTCGACTTTTTAAGAAAAAATGTTATGAAAATCAATAGAATGCCGCATCCAATCTCATTAACGAAACCACGAGGGGTTTTACAAGAAAAACGCGATAGTATCCTACAAAATCTGTCCCAAGTTCTCCCAGCCAACAGAAAAAAATTTTGGGAAAATATTCCAACATGCTAATTATTATAAAAAATATGTATTATAAAGTATTTTTTTTTATTTATAAATTGACTTAAAAATAATATTTTTGTTTTGTGAATTCATTAAAATTAAAATGTATAAATAATTGTATCATATCAGAAATTGTTAATTACGAGTTACGGCATTCTTGCTTTTGAATAGTGTAGCAAAAGTTTATACCAATTTTAAGGTACAACGAGTAAAGTAAAATATCTTGTTAATTATTAATTTAATCATATTTATTATTCTTTCATTGCATTCGTTGGGTAAAATTACATAAGAAACCATATATCATATTTAAATAATTAGAATGTACAAGGTGTTATGATTTTATGAAAATACAAAATACAAAAAATCGTTTTTCGGTGACCTACGGCGTTTTCGCTTATGACAGCAGTTCCTATACATATAAGTATTTATAGTACTTTTGATTGTAACTTGTTACATTTCATTTCTTTTATTAATTGATATTATTTTTCCCTTTTTTCACATTTACATTAGTTAACGTTTTATATTAAAATTTATTTATACATTATATTTAAATTTTAAATACATAATTTTATTTGTATTACTTGCAGCTGCAAGATATCTAGATATCTACTTATATTTTAAATTATGTATAAAATTAACTTAAAAGTATATAAAGTACCTACTTTTTAATTGTAATTATAATTTGTTATGCATTTAATTTATTTCGTTGTTTTTATTAATTGATATTGTATTTCAATTTTTCATTTGTACTTAAGTTCACTTATACTAAATATTGTTTATACATTATATTTAAATACATACTTTTATTTGTTATACATGCAGATTTCTAACTTTATTTTATATATTATGTAGGAATAAGTATATAAAGTACCTACTTTTCATTGTAGCTTGTTATATGGGGAAAGCGGGGTATTACCGTATAATCGAGATTTTATAAAATAATTGATATCATGGAGGAAAAATGAACACACTGATTTGAAGCTTTTTGTTTGTTTATTTATTGAATATGATAATTCGTGTGTTTAGACATCACATATTGGAAAAAATAAATATTTTAAGTGTTTTTAATCAATTAGGTATTAAAATATTTTCA
>NW_021772088.1:0-900 GCF_005508785.2 Acyrthosiphon pisum | reverse complement strand
GAATATTTTCTTTTTCCCATTCATGAGAGACACCCTTCAGTTGTTCATTTAGCTGTGCATTTAGAAAATGGACAAAGAGTGTATTTTACATCACAGAACGCAGTACAAAGATCAGCTCAGCCACCTTCTACTACATTAACCAGTTTCTTTGAGACATGCCAAAACGATGATTTTGCACAAACATTGTTATATTCTGAAATGCCAAAATATTATACATGGAATAAATCCTCAAGGAAGTTTATATGACGGAAAACCAATTCAAGAATACCCAGATGTATATTCCACCGATGTGATTGGTCGAATTTATTCAGTACATCCCAGCAATGATGAATGTTTTTATTTACGACTGCTATTAGTCAATGTACGTGGCCCAACATCATTCCAACATTTACGAACTGTTGATGGTGAATTGTGTGGATCCTACAGAGAAGCCTGTCAACGTTTGCAATTGCTAGAAAATGACGATCATTGGGATCAAACTCTAAATGATGCTGTAATATCATCAAGTGCTCAACAAATACGAGCATTGTTTTCTATAATCATATGTACATGCTACCCATCAAAGCCAATCGATTTGTGGATCAAGTACAAGGATCATATGTGTGATGATATTTTGTATCAAATACGGAATAGAATGGGAAATCTAAATATACAAATCAGTGAAGAAATTTTTAACGAAGCATTGATTTCAATTGAGGACATGTGCTTGATGATGTCAAACAAACTATTAATTCAATTAGGCCTGATCGCGCCCAATCGTCCAATGCATGATGTTTTTAACCAAGAGGTGCACCGAGAAAAGACGTATGATCTCAACACTTTGAAAGAATTAATTCAAAAAAATCTTCCACTGTTGAATGAATAACAGAAGTATGTATTTGATACTCTTATGAAAGTAAC
>NW_021772087.1:0-835 GCF_005508785.2 Acyrthosiphon pisum | reverse complement strand
AATATCTGTATCATAGGGATTAGGGACGTATAACCATGTACACATAAAAAGTAATGTTCACGGAATGGTCAACTGCCTATCCTTGACGTGTGCACACATATTATTATGAATAATATACTTATATACTCGTCGTATAGGTACTTAATATATAATTAGTGTAATACATGTACGAATGTAATTATGTCCCTAAAAATTTAACAGTTATTATTATATCTATTTATTTTTTACACATTAGTAGGTACATTACAAGAACATACACAATGTTCCAAAAATTATTAATTATATTATATAATATACTAGCTGTCCCGACACGGCGTTGCCCGCGTATTAGTTTGTTTTTTTGCATTTTCGTAGGCCGTGTATTATTGTTATTATGTATTAGACATTTTTTTTTTTTTATTTGTAGTTCATTATTGGTTTCGGAGATCATAGCGTATAGTAAACATACAGTAATATTAATGTTCACGTATAGTGAACATTAATATTCATATAATGTCACTAATAATAACCCACAGGATTAAGGATAGAACATAGTCTGCAATGAATGAGTAAATTACAAAGTTCTTTATTGAAACTTTGGGTCATTATTAGGCATCGGCAACAACGACCCAATCATATGATACACTTGGCCCTGTATTTTAAATGTGGTTTCAAAATTACGTCCATTAGGTTTGGTATCGCAAATTTTGGTTGCCCCAAATGACCAGCAAGAAGAGATTTTAAAGGTTCTGGTGGAGTTGGAAGAGGTAACAGTACCACTTTTACTGATGCGCAACACATGCCGGTTGCTTCATTGCGGAATTTTAAGGCCTGACAATATTCATATACTTTGTCC
>NW_021772086.1:0-735 GCF_005508785.2 Acyrthosiphon pisum | reverse complement strand
TAAATAACCTACATATTTAAAATTTGCCCCCAAAATTTGTTTTATTTGCCCTTTAAATTATGCAGCATCCCACGCCCTTTTTTATCAGTCCGCGTATGGTCCATACGCGTAATATTATTATAATATACAATAGTTTGATAGGCTACAACGCACGCAGATAATATAATATATTATTGTACACATTGCTGCACCACCGGGGGCGAGCTTATATTATTATACAGCGTGTTTATAAACACGATTGTAAAATTAAGAGAGGGTGTCATAACTCGCATGCGCTCTAATGATGTACCAAGTTGATGGATTATTGTCGTCGCCGTTATGCCGAGCGTATAGTATACCACGATGGGTATACCGCGAACGGATTACAAATAAAATAAATACAATACAATAAAAATAATAATATTATAGATGTGCATTGTAATGATAATAATAATGGGCTGTAGCGTGACCCGCTGGTTTATTATTTCGTTGTCGATCCGAACAAGATATTTTCTTTCTTTTATTTTTGGAATACCGTACCTATGAGCGAACATTGCGCGGATACGGTTTTTTCATTTCTGTTTTTTGATGGATTCGACTTAGTCGATCGTCGTCAGCGGGTCCATCTGCAGTCAATGGGGGTGCCTCAGCTTTCGTGTCAGCGGGTATCACGACAACAACGACGACGACGAAATAATAATACCGATTTCCAAGGCTGGACAAGTTAACGATTTTTTTTTAACTCATTAAGTTAAG
>NW_021772085.1:0-1239 GCF_005508785.2 Acyrthosiphon pisum | reverse complement strand
TCTGTATATTTTTGCATATTTTAACAAAAACCATACAAATATACAAATAAAAACACAGATCATAGGTATGTTTATATAATATTATAATATCAAATATTTTACGTCTCAAAAAATATTCAGACGCTAAAAATAGTTCCATAGGTTGGTTGTACGGGTTTTATAGTGGATACATTAAACAAATTTTCTTCTAAACAAACCTTTGTTCATTAAGCATCGACATCCATAGAAAATCAATCACAATTTTTCAAAGAACTTTGTAACACATTAATTTCTTCAAACATACCTTTACATAAATTACAAAATAAAAACTTTAAATTTTTTTTGGAAAAGTACACAAAAAAACATATACCAGATGAAAGTACATTAAGAAAAAACTGTTTAAATCAATGTTACACAGATGTTTTACAAAATATTCGAGAACTCATAGGCAGCTCATACATATTTTTTTCTGTTGATGAAACTACTGATCCTCGTGGAAAATATGTAGCAAATTTTACAGTTGGTAAATTGAATGCCGATTTGCCTTCTAAATCGTATCTTTTAACATCGAAACTTCATACTAGTGCAAATAGTACAATAATTAAAACAAAATGTAAAAATGTTTTGAATAAAAATAAAGGATTGATGGTTTTAAAAGAAATTTCGAAAATACTTCAAGGTGACAGTCCTATAATTTCGACTATTTATCTGTTCCAAATTATTCACCGGATATACTAGCAAATTTTAAATATGCTCCAATCACCAGTGTTGATGTCGAACGCAGTTTTTCATTATACAAGTACATTCTTACAGATCGCCGCCATAATTTCATGGAAATAAACATGGAGCATATTTTGATAACTTATTGTTTTTCAAATTAATAATTTACTACCTTCAATAAAATTGTTCATACTTTTTTCCTATATATATATATATCAGTATATCAATTTAACGAAAAATTACATTTTTGTACTATATTATACATGTTAATTTTTGTTTGTGAAAAATATAATAAAATTAATAAATAATTATCACTGCAAAATTAAAATAAAATATAAAATTGAATAAAAATTGAAATTTTATTTTGCATGTTTTACATTTTTTCCTTGCATATTTTGACTTTTTTTAGTGCATGTTTGCATGCATATTTTACAATTTAAAATGCATATAAATCCGGTCTTTAGTTATAACTTTAAGGTTTGATATAACAGGTAAATATTAATTTCAATATTAAAACTAACAACACAAAATTGGGTTTGG
>NW_021772084.1:0-772 GCF_005508785.2 Acyrthosiphon pisum | reverse complement strand
TGCGCGTTTCAACAGACATATTCGTAATATAAATAAGGAAATTATAAGCTATAATATAGAAAATACTATATTATAGTATATTTTATTTTCTTTGAACTTGAATCGCTCGTTACGTGAAAAATTTCATATTTTGTATACATCTTTTTTAAATCTAAAAAGTCTTATGTGACAAGACGTATGTTTAGATGGGTTATAATAATAATATAATTAAATAATCTAATAATTAGCTTTTTTAGCTTAAACGTTATACATTATAGTTAATCTACCTATTATAAAACTTTATGGTAAGAACATTATCTGTGTTTGTATGTTGGTTTTATTTATGATTGTTCAGTATGAATTTTTTGCTTTCAAATACAACCCCCGATTTAAATCTACCATGAAAATTTGGGGTTAAAATAACATTTTATTATAATTATTACAATTCGTTAATATATGATTATGTTGAAAAGGATTTCTTAAGCTTCCACCGACATGATAGTGTTAACCTTATCGGGGCCCCACAATGTGATTCACTCCGGAGCATATATTTAACTTATTTTTCATTGCGATTTGTAACACAAGTGCTAGATTTTTTTTTTTTATTAGTATGAGTCACATGTTTTAACACTATTGTGAAGATTTTATACCCACATAATATTATATAGGTCAGCCTATGATAGGAATTTATATGTTGCTATTATATTAACACTTTATATATTGGTACCTATTATAACTGTTGGTTGATTTAATTTTTGCCGAAAACATTGTATTTATTGTATTAATTCATATT
>NW_021772083.1:0-799 GCF_005508785.2 Acyrthosiphon pisum | reverse complement strand
AAAGAATGATACTAGGGGGAGTGAAAGACTGTCACAGTTATCTATATATATGGGTTGCTAGACGGAGGGATAATAATATAATAAAATACATTCAAAACCACAAGTCATATTAAACGACAGGATATGGGAGGTTATTAATCACAAAATAGATATAATACAAAAATACCATAAAGCAGGATGAGAATGCAACAGATAATAGTCGGTTCGTGGAAACATCATTTATGATTAGGTTCACACGTGTACACGGGACACCGATAAATGCGACGACGCAATATGGATAAGTCAATGGACCGGGGGGTAGGTAGGAGAGCCTGGGCCCTTATAAAAGCAGACCAGAGACGGCCTGTAATCAGACGTGTTTTCTCCACTGCACTACGGTCTACGAGCACCTTCACGACACTTTGTGTAATAATTTAATTATTTGGACTTAGTAAATTTTACTGAAGAACATTTTAATAAACCACATAGAATATTTCATCAGCCTACATTTATTTAATAACAACCCTGTCAACATCTTTATTATCAACACAAGTGGTCTTGCTTCCTACAAAAACATAATATCCTCGTAGTTAAACGGCTATCAGAATATTACTCTGACCAGCCCTAACGACGAGAATATTACACTGGCGCAGTCGAGTACGGAACTTTCAAGGAGTTAGAGACGAGTCAAGCAGTCAACGCGGCGAATTTCAACTTCTGGGGTCGAGGCGAGCAGTCAAGTCAACTTCAGAGGTCCAGTTCCGGTGCAGCGACTACTATCAACGTTTCAACTCCAAGGAGGCAGCTCACACGAGTCAAC
>NW_021772082.1:0-822 GCF_005508785.2 Acyrthosiphon pisum | reverse complement strand
GATTCGCGAGCTCTGTCCGTTTACACCGAGCGGTTTCACGTTCTTATGAACTCTCTCTTCAAAGTTCTTTTCAACTTTCCCTCACGAGTACCTTTAGCATTAGATGGAGTTTACCACCCGCTTCGGGCTGCACTCTCAAGCAACCCGACTCGAAGGCGCGGTCCGATCCCGGAACGCTGTGACGGCCTCTACTGGCCTGGCACCATCTGCGGGCCATGGCCCCGTTCAAGGGAGACTTGGACCGTCACGTGCGCCCCGGCAACGAGGCCGGCCCGTACGCCACAACTCTCATACGTGCCGCGACACAAAAGTGCGCGGCGAGATTCGGCGATGGGCTTTTCCCGGTTCGCTCGCCGCTACTAAGGGAATCACGGTTGTTTTCTTTTCCTCCGCTTATTAATATGCTTAAATCCGGCGGGTAGTCCCGCCTGATCTGAGGTCGGAACGTATCGGTTGTTTGTTTCTTAAATTACACGGCAGCCTGCGGTCCGCGCTCCGCCCGTACGGTGACCGCCCGCGTCCGCTTCTCGGAAGCCGGAGAGGTCTCGTGGACTCTCAGCCGGCCCGGCCGCGCTCTCGCGCGGCGGGCGGACGGGGACGTGCCGTTTGACGACGCGAGAACCCGTGACTGTTTGCCGTCACAACTTGGGCGGACGACCGGAGGCGGCCGCGCGAGCGGCTCTCCCCGGTCGAACCGCCAATCTCGCACCACCGGAGCGGCCGACGGGCGTGCCGTCGGACGCCTGCCGGCGGCGCATCGGTCTGGCCGAGTATCCGGTATACGACCCTCAGACAGGCGTGGCCCGGGACCCGCGGGTCACC
>NW_021772080.1:0-1738 GCF_005508785.2 Acyrthosiphon pisum | reverse complement strand
AATTTACTAAATAATTTAATAAATATTTATAGGCTTAAACTTTAAACGTATAACTATTTAATAAGAATTACAATAACACCAGTTTCTACAGTACAAATTAAGTAAATTTGATATGTCAATTATTAGAGCCTGGGTCTTAAATTTTACACCAAGTGTACGCAATTTTATGTTTGATGTGAGGGAACATAAAGACTTCATTAAATACAGATGCGTATCACAAAATAACTTTTTTTTTTGCATTATTCAGAATCTTTTTTTATGTTTGGGATAATATGATGTTACCAACTTATCTTTAATGATAAAAAACTGAAATGGCGCCCTTGGGCGAATCGGTTGCGGCGAAACAATCCGCGGCGAAATGTCCGGCGGCGAAAAAGTCAGCGGCGAATTGGTACGGCGGTGAAACGGTCCGCGGCGAAATGGTACAGCGGCGAAACGGTCTGCGGCGAAATGTCCGGGTTCGCTTACTATATTCTACTATACTTTCAATTTGTTTGTACACGATAATATATTGTTTTACAAGGACCGCTTGTAGGCGCATACTGGTCCAGCGCCGGATTGAGAGTATTCGGCCCGCCGAGATTTTAAATATCCATCGGCCCACCCCCCATCCCGAAATCACCTATGGTCCAAAAAATATTTTTCTTTTTTCTTTATCCATGACAAGCGCAGTCTTAAATACTTTTTAAATTAAACTATTGAAAATACGTAAATGAGTATATTGCACAATTTGCACAAAATAAAAAATATTATAATACATACCTACATTACCCATACTAGTATAGTCGTATATTAGTATATATTTAGTACGGCAAACAAAATATTTTAATGTAAGGACGCACTAAACCACAGTAAACATAAAAACATGTAACCCTTTTTGATTCAGGACTGTGTCGACTGTCGATGTAAAAAAAACTAAATTATCAAGTTATTTCAAATAAGTTAATAAGCAATAATGTGAAATGTAAACTTGTGTGTTGTGTGGAAGTGTACGTAGTATGTGTGAGTTCCATTAATTGTTGCCCGTTGGACGATATTGCGATAATAATGGGAAAACCCATACAATAATAATTACGGTCAATTGGAATTATATTTATTTTTATAAACATGCAGGCAGGACGCAGCACACGACTATTATTCACTTGGTACATACTGCAAGGCTCTACTGCTCTAGCGTGTATCATCGATTGACAATTTATTTATTCTTGAGAATTTAATAACCAATACACTATACATCAGTATTATACAGCTGACGCATCTATTGTTTTAACCGTGTATTTGGATCTATATTTTTCTATATCACTATCTAAAAATACTAGACTACATTTGTCTAAAAATAATAACGGCCCAAATTTTACGCGGCCCACCGAGATTTTCTCGGTAGCTCGCCGGTTCAATCCGGGCCTGTATGTTATTATTAAAGTATACTTACCTAATTTTATAAAATATTTTAAAAATATATAAATTAACAAAAAAGTAACATAAAATAAATAAGTATTAATTCTTATAAAAGGATATATTATTAAATGAGTACCAACAAATTAAAACTATAATTCAATAGCATATTTAGATTCTGAGCGGAGCGATGCATGTATTGATTTTACAATAAAAATAAAAGTAATAATTTTTTTTAATATTTGTTATTTTTGAGTCTGTCATCACAGTTTGGGGCAGTAAAACTGCTTAGATTTTCTTTAACAGTATCTTGTTCGATGGAAAGTGATCTAGTTGGTGTATT
>NW_021772079.1:0-817 GCF_005508785.2 Acyrthosiphon pisum | reverse complement strand
GATAAAACAGATAAAACAGAAAAGTTTGTGTTTTTGTATTGGAATATTTTTATTTTTTACTGATATATTAATATTTACGCATAAACGAAAAATTTCAAAATGTTTTTAACTTGATGGATTTTTTTTAAATTAACTGAAAAAAGCTAAGTTATTTCAACTGTAAATTAAACTAATTAAGTTCACAAGTTGATTAGAAAATAAACTAACTAGTTAAGTTAAAAAGTTTAAAAAAAATTAACTTTTTAACTTAACTTTAACTTTTTAATTAGTTAATGCCCACCTTTGCAAGTGGGTCACTGTATAATGGATGGTATTAAATTTGAATTCAATGATAGAATATCATTGTATACGAAAAACGATTCTGAGCGGAGATGGTATGTCAGTCTAGGTATAAGACATATTATATACTTATCTATGGTATTAAAAAAGATTGACCTACAATAAATTCCAAATTAATCATATCACAATATTCAGTAGGTACTTATAACGCGTTATACATCAACAACAAACCGTGATACTATCATAGATATATAATAGTATACTTTAGAATTGATATTTATAGAAAAAAAAACTAAAAAAATTGAAAACTGAGAATGTCCGTAAACAGCTCAAAAAGAGCAAAATATTTTCAAAATGTTATGGTATATAGAAAATGAAAATATTTACATTCAGTGAAATTTTCAAATATCTACAGTCATTTGTTTTTTAATTACAATAAAATAAGAAATTCGTCACATGAAAAATCGAGCGAATATCAAATGTTGTAAAAATATGAATTTCAGACGCTCATAAAAATGTAATTTGACTTTCTTGTAGA
>NW_021772078.1:0-794 GCF_005508785.2 Acyrthosiphon pisum | reverse complement strand
TAAAAAAAAGTGATCATACACATATATATTATGATTCCAAATTGGAATTTAAATAAGCCATAGTGAAATCTACTATCACATACAATTTGGAAGATCCTCTGTGTTAATATGATATTCATACTGCTATTTCCAATTGCATTTAAAAATACCAATATTTTGGTAACAGTGAAAAATAAAATAATGCTTCACATATTGGATTAAAATATAACTACAAAATAAATGAAGTAAGTATACACTTAAACTGTAATATTATTTAATTATTAAATTGACAAACACATTTTGTAGGTAATCAAGTTAATCGCAAAGAAGTGGAAAAAATCTATTTTGACTTACTGCACTTTATAACTTTCACATAATACATTATGATTCCAAATCAGAATTTTAATATGCCATAGTGAAATATACTTTCACTTACAATTTGGAAGATCCTCTATGTTAAAATGATATTCATACCAATATTTCCAATTGAATTTCAAAATACCAATATTTTGGTAACAGTGAAAAATAAATTAACGCTTCACATATCGGATTAAAATATGACTACAAAATAAATTAAGTATGTATACATTTAAATTGTAATATTATTTAATTATTAAATTGACAAACAAATTTTGTAGGTAATCAAGTTAATTGCAAAGGAGTGGAAAAAAATCTATTTGGACTAACTGCACAATACCAATGATATTTATTGAAAACTAAAAATTGTACTAGTGTTAATGTTTTGTGATTTGCATGATATTTTATAATTAATTATAAATGAGGTGACAACATCAATCATTACAACTTAAAAGTTA
>NW_021772077.1:0-1015 GCF_005508785.2 Acyrthosiphon pisum | reverse complement strand
TTTCCCGTGGAATTAAATAACTATTGAGAAAATCAGAAAGTAACCTCTTTAAAGTACCATCTTGATCCAATTTGCTAAAATATAAGGTACTATATGTTGAATTCGAAGCACTCCTTCTGGAAGAAATTTTGTATACAGGAACATGATATAAAAAAAAAAATAAACACCATTATAAAAACAATAGCTTCCTCGCTCCGCTCAGAATCTAAAATAGTAGATAAGAAAATCCATTTTATATGACCTAGCACGGCGGCAGTCAGCAATGGAGATGTTGGTATTGTGTTTTAATGTTTTAATGTTTTTCTAACTTTTCATAATAACTTCTATTTTTATGAAATAATTACAATTTAAACATGAATAATTAAATTATTTAAGACTATTTTTTTAATAAATCTTTAATAATCAGAAATCAAAATTAACCGAAAATAACCGAAATTAACCGGTATTTTTCATAACCGGTATTAACCGGTTCTAGAACCCTTATATTTTTTTAGAAAACCGAAACAAAATCGGAACCCTTAAACAAATTAATTTAATAACCAGAACCGGAACCGGAACCGAAACACGCAACAGGTTCCAGTTCCTGCCTTTATTTAGAAAAAATTATTTTTGTTAGTTATTTTTAAATATAGTAGTAGGTTACAAATAAATAATGTTAATAATTACATATGGGTAAGTCATTATGTTATACTTATAAAGAAATATTAAAAAATACATAAGTTGTATAAAATACTAAAATGTATAAATGAATAAGTAATATTTATAAAAATAATTTTTGTTGTCAATAAAATATAGAAAACTATGATAATAATTACAATTCCTGTCATAATTCATTTTTTTTACTCACTTTTGTTAGCACTGTTTAGGTTAGGTTGCTGGTTCACTACTTTTTAAAGTAGTTATTTGAAACCAACTTAACAAAATCATTGTGTATTATATTAAACTTTTTTTTGGTCGAAAAGTGAATCGGCCGAAAAGGAAGGGTACGTTTTTGGTCGTATTAAGATGTATTAAT
>NW_021772076.1:0-771 GCF_005508785.2 Acyrthosiphon pisum | reverse complement strand
AAATACTAAGACATTTTCTACAGACCCAAAGTACATTTACTACAAGAGACCCATCGGACTGTTTTTATTACCAGACAGGGGATATCCCACCTATCCAGGTATCCAACTTCCAAATTACGCCACTGGAGCGTAGCCCCTACACTGGTTAAAAAAACCTGTGACATCAAACATTATAAAGAAAAACACCGATTCAAATTGTATCAAATTATTGTGCACGAGTACAATACTTAATATAAAAATATATAATAATTCAGTTACAATCAAGCCCGGATTAAGACATTTAGAGGCCCAGGGGCCAAAGTTTTAATGAGGCCCCTGTACGAAAAAAAAAAAAATAATGTATATAATGTGTTCTGGGGTAGTGGGGTGAAGTGACCAGCCGACGTCATACGAAAGTATACCAAAAATGATGAAGAAATACCCTTTCAAGATTGGCTCTAACTTTTTTATTTTTTAAACTATGGGCAATAAACTTTTTTTTTAATCCATTCATATCAAGCATTTGTTTATGTATCTCCAAAAGTTTTAAACATTTTGATGTATTTTTTTTATTTTAAAGCTAATTAATTGTCCTATCAACACTCCGACGTACGCAATTGAACTAGAAATGCTCTAATTATTTTTATTAAATTAAAAAAGTTGAAAAAAGTTGGCAAAAATTAGTATTTTTTAAAGAAAATCGTGTTTTATTCCAAATAATTTATTACTTAGTATTGGTTTTTTTGTTATTTTGTATTATTCTACTGAATTATACTAAATAATCAATAATAT
>NW_021772075.1:0-706 GCF_005508785.2 Acyrthosiphon pisum | reverse complement strand
TTTTCTGATAGGAAAGTGAATCTAGTTGGTACTTTGGGGGTCAAAAGTAAAAATTTTCCAATAGTTTTCAAAAGCGCCGTGAAAAATAAAAGAAAAATTAAGGAAAAACAGATATTTTTACGCAAAATCTGTTTTCGAGAAAATTGATTTTGGTTTTTGGTGTAACTTTAAAACGAATGACTGTAGATACATGACATTTTCACTGGTTGTTTATATTTCCATTTTCTATACATGATAAATTTTTCAAAATATTTTGATTTGTTTTGAGCTGTTTACGGACAATTCCAGTTTCCAATTTAATTAGTTTTTTTTTTCTATGAATGTCAATAAAACTTTATTTGTTGAGTAAAAATACTTGAAAATTTAATAAAAGGCTCCTACTATATTGTTACAATGACATTTGAAAAATATTAAAAATCCTTAGTCACAGTTTTTTTTTATTAGCATTTAAAGTTCAAAAATTGACAAAATATGGAAAAATCACGAAAATTAGCAAATTATGTTGAGTTTATAATTCGTAAAAATTTTTCCTTTTAGAACTAAGATTTTAAAATGTGATACAAGATTCCTTATAGGATAATCTACCTTTATCAAAAAAAAAAAATGTCTATAAGAAAGTCAAATTAAATTTTTATGAGCATTTGAAATTAATATTTTTATAACATTTGATATTTGCTCGATTTCTCATGAGACGATTTTCTTATTT
>NW_021772074.1:0-833 GCF_005508785.2 Acyrthosiphon pisum | reverse complement strand
AATTCAATAACTCAATATCATCAATAATAATACTCAATAATAACTTCAATATAATAACGTCAATAATAATCTCAATAATAACTTCAATATAATAACCTCAATAATAATCTCAATAATAACTTCAATATAATAACCTCAATAATAATCTCAATAATAACTTCAATAATATGCCCTTCAATAATAATATTTTCAATAATAATTCAATATACGTTTTACACCATTATACTTATACTCGACTACTTAATATTAGGTACTTATGTTTTATAATTATGTTGCATACGTCTATGTAACAAATTCAAAAATAATTATCCACTTACAATAAAGCGGTGCTCCTCGATGCTGATGACATGATGTATGGTTTTTGATAGAACTGCAGCGTAGTTTTTTGTTTGTTGTTGGTTCTTCTCGGAGTTGTCGCCTTAGAAGAGTGATCAATTCCTCCTTGTTGACTGTAGCCTTTGATGGTTGCCTCCTTTGAATGAAATCCTACCGACTGCGCCAGTGTTACGTGCAGCCCTTTCAGAATCCAGATGATGTTGTGATTTGAAATAATAACACTAATTTCAAAGTAATAATATGTGTATAATAATATAGAACAGTCAAAATATAGTATTATGTAGAACTATTTCGTGGTAGCGGTGTAGCGGTGTAGCGGTGTATAATGGCTGGTGGCGTGAAGTGACTTCGTTCTTGCTGGTCCAGGTACATCTGCTCAGGCTGTGCTCCTGTCTCCCTTATATATGCTGCCAGCTCCTTTGATCTGGTCAGTATACGGAACTCGCAGGTGCCTTGGGTGTGGTCGTAGAAGTTGTTGTTGTTGTCGTATTGAAGAA
>NW_021772073.1:0-783 GCF_005508785.2 Acyrthosiphon pisum | reverse complement strand
TCTACGAGTTATAACCGTGAAATAACGTCAATATATAAATTAAGTACCGAGTTGGTAGATACACTGTGATAAAAAAAATAGTCTACTAGCTAATATAGTGGATAGTATAGATACAGTATAGAGTATCCGGTGATAATAATAAATCATTTGGTCGATTATAACTGATTAATTAATAACTTTATTACATTTATTCACAGATATCCATACTATGAGATTAAAACTGTCTTCACTTTTTTTCTTGTAAAATGTAAAAATATTCGTTATTTAGTATAGCATAGATATCTATGTATTTATTAAAGAAAAAGCCAGGGGCCGCTATGAACAGTAAAAAAGTAAGTGTATATAATGTATAAAAAAAAAACGATTCTCCGACAGCCGACAACATTTGTTTGATATACCTACTTTAAAAGTTTTAAGTACCCACGAAAATATTTTTAAATTCCCAAAAAAATAATTTATAAATAAAAAAACATATTATTAAAAGTATTATTTTGAGCATAGTTATAAGACTGATGTCAACAGTTTCTACCGGAAAAATAAATAAAAACCGGCCCACTTAGTTTTGTATTCGTGTTGTACCAAGCTCTTTGTACGTACCTATA
This sequence comes from Acyrthosiphon pisum, assembly GCF_005508785.2. NCBI lineage: Eukaryota > Metazoa > Arthropoda > Insecta > Hemiptera > Aphididae > Acyrthosiphon > Acyrthosiphon pisum. The sequence continues at coordinate 181 of NW_021772073.1, read as the reverse complement.
CCTCATATCTAAAAAAAATCAAAATAAATATAAGCCAAATTTGACTATCTGTATTTAAATAATGAATCGTGTACCCTCTACGGATGTCCCTATAAATGAATTTTAATTTCAATATTTAATGTTTGATATATGCAATAAAAAAATTAAATATACGCCATTAAACATTAATTGTTCATCTGAT
>NW_021772072.1:0-803 GCF_005508785.2 Acyrthosiphon pisum | reverse complement strand
TAGTGTAATATCTATTACTCTGGGGCATAAAAATCCAAATTGCTGCGGTATCTACCGACTAGGTATAACACATTAACACACAAGCACCTGCCAAAACTACCCAACTTTGAGGAGTTATATCTCATCAACGGATTAATGAAAAATGAAAATTTAAACGTGATAATTCATAAAAAAAAATAGCTTTATTAATATATGAAATTAAAAGTATAGGTTACCATTTGAAAATCAGAAGTTGATAGTGTTTTTTCTAATAAATATGAGGGTGAAAAATATAAAAAAATTATATAATTCTAGAACAGCGTAGATCTAAAATTTTGAAAAAAAAAAAATTTGAAAAAAGTGAATACTTTTTGAGATAATGAGTGTTTTACGCTTAATCAATCACCCTGTATACAGAATCTAATTTGTACAACAATTGACAATTCTTGAAAATCTCCAAAACTAAATATTTTATCTATATTATAATTCTGTAGTTATATTATATAAGCACGCATATTAGATTAAATTATACATATGCTTAATATTGTAATGTTTATTTTATATTAAAAATCAAATTTACTTACTTTGTTTTTTTTTCAATATATCTAATATAGATAGTGATGATGACGCTGGAGATATTACTGATATTTATTATACAAACAAAGACTTATTTGAGGATCAACATGATTATGGCTCAAGCAGTATTTATATTTCATCAAATTCTGAACCACCAGGAAAGTTGTTTTCTTTTTTTTAAAGTAATAATACATATTATTTTTATATATTAATATGGGGTACAATTATTTGTATAATAAACTTTGGAT
>NW_021772071.1:0-776 GCF_005508785.2 Acyrthosiphon pisum | reverse complement strand
GTATAATGGATGGTATTAAATTTGAATTCAATGATATAATATCATTGTATAAGAAAAACGATTTGAGCGGAGACGGTATGTTAGTCTAGGTATAAGACGTAATATTATATTAGGTACCTATAATAAATTCCAAATTAATCATATCATAATATTTATTAGGTACTTCTAACGCGTTATACATCAACAAAAAACCGTGGTACTATCATAGATATATAATAGTATACTTTAGAAGTTTCAAGTACCCACGAATAATATTATACAATCACAACAAAATAACTAAAATAGTTATCCTAGGTTTTTAATATGTAATTTCGTCCAAATTTGTACTTAAAATGACTATAAAAATAAACTGCGTTAATGTATTTTTTAGATTTTTTGGTAACAGAATTAATTACTTACGTAGAATCTTGTTTTAAATTTTCAATTCTTACATACAAAAATTGAACATTTTATAAATTTTTAACTACAAAATAATTTTTCAAATTAAAATTTGATAAATTTTGTCAAAATTTGATCTTTAAATGCTTATAAAAAAAAATTGTGCCTATGTATTTTTAATATTTTTCAACTGATATTGTAACAATATATCAGGAGCTTTGTATTAAATTTATACACTTTTTGGCCCAGCAGAAAAACTTTATTGATATTTATAGAAAAAAAAAACTAAAAAAATTGAAAACTTACAATGTCCGTAAACAGCTCAAAAAGAGTCAAATTATTTTAAAAATTTTATCGTATATATAAAATGCGTAATATAAACATTCAGTGAAATTTCA
>NW_021772069.1:0-1163 GCF_005508785.2 Acyrthosiphon pisum | reverse complement strand
TTTAAGAAGGTTCTCACACTAGATTGCGTAATAGTCTTTTGACCCTAACTAAAATGTTTATTTATATTAATATTATAGGTAGGTACGTATTATATTTTGTCTACAACAAAATATGAATTATATTTTATATTGTAATACAATTTTCATCATAACGAAATCAAAGTATAATAATAAATTGTTTATTTATTTGAATGTTTTCAATTGTTTTTGTGTAAAATCGTTAAGTGTTTTATAGTATATTGCAAATCTGGTTATGCAACTTGCAAGGATAAGGTAAATAAACCATTAAAATATAATCATTATATACATTTTGAAATTATAATTATTGGATACATCCAATGGTTAAATTAAAAAAAAATGTACAGTGGTGCAAAAATGAAAAGAAATATATGTAACTGCAGATACCTAATTATATACCTACCTACCTACCTTATTGACTAGAATATAATTAAAGGGTTACCTATGTTAAAATATTATTAAAAAAGAAGACTTCAACCTACTAGAATTCAAGCACTGGTTACATATGCTTTACGGTCTTATAATGTAATTTATCATATTAGGTTTCAATGTTTAAAGCTCCTACAAAAAAATCAGATTTTGATAAATGGAAAAAAGCTATACCAAAAAGGGATATTGAACTAAGCACAAGATCGTTTGTTTGTTCAAATCACTTCAAAGAAGAAGAAATTATATTGTTTTGGAGTTCTGGAGAGGGAGACTCACAAATAAAAGTATTTAATAATAATATGCCGCCGTTTACTTAAATCTACAAAATGTGAGGTTTGTTTAAGTTCATTTTTAACTAACTTAGATAGTTCCTTAGAGGCAATACGAAAGAGAACAAAATAGATCATCCAAAAAAATATCCAGAAATAAAAAAAAAAAGAATCTAAATTATGTGTTACTTAGTTTTAAATACTTTTAAGATATATAAATAAATAATCAGGTAATAAAAAAGTTACATTTTATTGTGATTGATATCCTAGCATTGTCCATTATTATTTATTGATTTTATAATTTTACCTTAATTTGTTAATGTGTACATTTTATCTAGTATAACGTCGAATTTATAATACATGTCTTCATTTACATTAATTTATGTACAATTTTGTTTTTTATGAGACTTTTTGACGAGTTTTTGTTTTTTTATTGTATGAAATCTG
>NW_021772068.1:0-850 GCF_005508785.2 Acyrthosiphon pisum | reverse complement strand
ATTTTAATTTATATTTTATTACATTTAAAATGATTTGGTAATGGGATAAAAAATATATTACCCCATAGATTCGGTAACGCACGTGGAAGACTTATAACATTATAATAATATTATATTAACTAGATAAAAATATACACGCAAAAAATAGATTCACTAACTTCTAACGGATAGTTTTTTAATAAATAAAATCAAATATAATAGGTACAGTATAATTTAGAATATTTATTTTATGTTAAAACTAATATATAGGTATTATTATCGTTTACAATCGAATCATATTTAAATCATATCATAATTATACATTTATTGATTAACCTATAATTTACAATCTCTTGTTGTAGCATATTGGCAACCGAGATTTTTCCAAAATGATAATCTATCTCTTATAAGTAACATTGCAGATACCGATGCACTTAACCTCGGAACTAAAAATGCCAAACCAACACCCGGTATCATTGCCGTCAGAGATAACCCAAGACTAGTTGACTTGATGATTGTGGTTGCCGTTACTGTTTTTTCCAGAATTTCAGAACACTGAAAGTAGTCTCTATGATCCTTATCCAACGAACTTTCCATTTCTTCAAATACATCTTTCAAATGCAATGCAAACCGACTGGACATAACAATTTGCGCGAACGCTAACGTCGCACCAGTTACTGGTATTGCGCTGAGTGTTGTCAATACCGAGTAAACGGATTCCTGTGTTAATAACGCCGTTCGTAATTCTTCGATCTGTTCATCGTTTCCACAGTACGCGGAAACATTGGATGAACATAATGATATTGCTAACGATATGTAAAAAAGCATAGCATTTATTGATTTCATTTTTATTTGCACGTAGGTACAGCAC